>NC_057809.1:413144103-413444103 GCF_018294505.1 Triticum aestivum
CTTTCAGTCGGCGGGCAAGCGAGGCATATATCTCACCAAGATGGATCGTAAAACGGACCAAGAATAATCCACCTTGGTCGTACAACCTCTCTCTTGTTGTTGGTCAAAGTGATGGCCATCCATGCGACCCCGGAGATGGGCTAGCTTGCCAATAATCACGCAAGTAGTCAGTCCCTGAAGACAACCACTGCATGCGTGTGGCCCAAACATATGTATGGAGAGGTGTGTTTTTGAGTAACAATGAACAACTTTGATGTGGCACCGTGATTTCGAACTAGAAATCCCCACACCAAGTGAGGGTTAGGTTGACGATGCATATGTATGTTACACCACACTTCAAGCCAATGACGAGGATTCATATATGCATGCATGCATAGTATATGCGCTAAAACTTAATTAGGTCTGAATCTCGCCATGACCTATACTACGATAACACTAACCGAATGAAGAATCTTCCATGGTAACCTATCTTGTTTTTGGTCAAGGTGATCATGGATGTCCACGCAGGCCCACGAATATATAGGCTTGTCGCCGATAACCACGCGAGGGAGTGTATCATTCGAAGGCAACCACTACATGCATATGTATGGAGGTGATGCGTGCATGCATGTTTGAATACACAACATTGATCTGGCGCGTGTGTCAAAAATCATACACTAGCTCCCCACACAGAGCGAGATCGGTTCATGATGGTGTCGTTGTACTAGCCACTTCGACTCGATGGGAGGGATTCATGCGTACACATGCATATGTGTGTGCTCAAAGTGTATCATGCATGTCATCCCAGAGCAAAAATAATAATCCCCTCCTAAGTCAAATTAACCTCTCTTATTGTCAGGCAAAAAGAAGTGATGGTACAAGCGGGCCCACAGATGGAAAGCATCGATATCGCTGATAACCTCTTAAGTGGGTGCAAGAGGACAACCACCACCGCTTTGCATGTGGGCCAAACATATATATGTTGAATACCCAAAATGCACAACTTTGATGTGCCACATGCCTCAAAAACCGTAAACCATGCACCCGCACAGAGCGAGGTTCATATCAAGCGTACTACATATGATGGTCCCCTTCCCCCCTGTTCACCGCATACTATATGCTCCTGCCGTAATATATGTATAACCCAAAAGAATCCTCATCAATGGTGAAATTAATTAACCTCTCCCGATGTAGGTCAAAGTGATGCATGCATGCATGCATTGCGATGGCCTCGTGGGCCCACAGATGGAAGCGTCACACGTGAGTGTCCTAGCTAGGATATATATGCATGTGGCTCAAAAAGGTGTTGTGTGATGTTTGAATTACCAATTTCACAATTTTGATGTGGCACGTGCCTCGGTAACCAAAAGTCCCAACACTGAGTGAGGTGTACTTGTTCACAGACGCATACATACAGTATATATGCTAGTCCCCTCCCACCTCTTCGATGCGTACTATATACACCATAACACAAATAAAAGGATCATACCTTGCTGGTCAAATTAACCTCACTGCCGGCTGTTCGTCAAAGTGATGGACGACGACCTTGCGGGCCCATAGAAAGCGTCACACGCGAGTATCGAGTGTTGTGTAGGACAACCATCGACTGCATGTGACCAGAACATTTATGTATGAAAGGGTTGTGTAATGTTTTAAATAACGATTTCACGACTCTGATGTGGCACCATCCTTCCTAACAAAATGGCCAACCCACACGATGGCTCACAACTTGTAGTGTACTGCGAGCCACCCGCCACCCCAGACGCACACACCCACACACACCGCGAATCCACCGCAACTACGATGCATGTTAAATTAACTATCCCGTGGTGAACATACATGTTACCAAAGGAGGGACGTTTTAATTTCAAAAAATTCACAGAGATCATTAAGACATTTTAGTACATTGATTGATTGATTTTCTATGGGTATAATGCGCAAAAATCAAATTTGAGCTACATGCACACATGATAGTGCACCTAAATGGATTGCAAAAACACATGTGTCTCACTGGGTGCATGTTTACTCCCCGTGCAACAAATTTCAAACATTGAGAATCTTGATTTTTAAATTCTAGTACATCAAAAACTTATTTGAAGTTCATGAAACTTATCATGTTGTCATATGGACACCAATACAAAGTGGCATTGTACTTTTTTGGGTCAAATTTGAGACTAGTTTTGATGTAATCTTTATCTAATTATAGATGGGAGATTGTTAATAATTGGGAACCAATATCCCAAATGGATTATTTATTCGAACCGTGAGCGTTAGACCAACAATGGATACGTGCCATGCTTCGGTTAAGCAATAAAGCGACAACATTAATCATCCAAATAGAAAAACAATATACGTGCTACCACGCGACTCGTGTGGCGTGTGAGCAGGCGTGAGTTGACGGGACGCATGCGACCAGTCCGCTGCCCAGGAAAACAGGGAGGCGTGCGTGCAGGTGTGTGAATTGACAGAGGCGTGCTCGCTGCATAGTGTCATCGGGAGGCGTGCGTGCAGGTGTGTGAATTGACAGAGGTGTGCTCGCTGCATAGTGTCATCGGGAGGCGTGCGAGTAGCTGTGTGAAACTTTGGTAGGCATGCCAGCAGTCTGGTGCGCAGGCTCACCGGGAGGCGAGCCATCGGTTTGACCGCCGCTCGCCTCTCTCCCACTACTCCATATTAATGGTGCGCCCGAGCGGCCGCACCCTCCATCCTCGCTACACACATACAATCCTCTCTCTCTCTCCGCTTGGAACCTCGACACCGCCCTCAGTCCTCAAAGCCGTCGGTGTATGAGGATGCCGCCGAAGCGCCCCATCGGAGGGAGTGGCGACGCCGAGGCTGCTAAAGCACCAGAGAACGGCGTGGAGATGGAGACAGAGGTTGTTGTCGGTGTCAAAACCGACGGATCTTGGGTAGGGGGTCCCGAACTGTGCGTCTAGGCGGATGGTAACAGGAGGCAGGGGACACGATGTTTACCCAGGTTCGGGCCCTCTTGATGGAGGTAAAACCCTACGTCCTGCTTGATTGTTCTTGATAACATGAGCAGTACAAGAGTTGATCTACCACAAGATCAGAGAGGCTAAACCCTAGAAGCTAGCCTATGGTATGATTGTATGTTGTCCTATGGACTAAAACCCTCCGGTTTATATAGACACCATAGGGGGCTAGGGTTACACAGAGTCGGTTACAAGGAAGGAGATCTACATATCCGTATTGCCAAGCTTGCCTTCCACGCCAAGGAGAGTCCCATCCGGACACGGGACGAAGTCTTCAATCTTGTGTCTTCATAGTCCAACATTCCGGCCAAAGGATATAATCCGGCTGTCCGGATACCCCCTAATCCAGGACTCCCTCAGTAGCCCCTGAACCAGGCTTCAATGACGATGAGTCTGGCGCGCAGATTGTCTTTGGCATTGCAAGGCGGGTTCCTCCTCCGAATACTTCATAGAATATTTTGAACACGAGGATCGTGTCTGGCTCTGCAAAACAAGTTCCACATACCACCACAGGGAGAATAATATTTCCACAAATCTAATCTGCTGACGTACCCCGTAGCATGACATCACACCACAGCCAGGTCTTTATTCGAATCGTTTTTCATAACCAATCTCAGCATGTTTCGCGAGGCGGTTTCCCTTGGCACGTCTTGTCGAAGCAGAGATCATGTCCCCTTTATCATGGGATTCTCATCAATACGGACGTGGGTAACCCAACTGTGCCTATGGGTAGGACTCCTAGATTTTAGGCAAGTCCCAAACGGCCACGAGGAGGACACTCGATATTCACCCTCTTTATAAAGGGGACAAGGCTTTTTCTTTTTTCCCTCTCGTGCTTAATCAAATCCTTCCCCCGCCTCGAGTTCTAACACCCAAAACTCAGGTCAGGCGCTTCGGACCTTCAACTATGTCCAGATCCAACCTTCAAGGTTGGTGGACGCCTTCCTCCATCACGGAGGAGGACATCAAGAAGTTGAGAGAGGCCAGATATCTGACCGCCGAAATTTCACATCGGCTGCCTGCCCGAGGGTAGGTCGTCCCTACTCCCGAACCCAACGAGAGCATCGTGTTCGTCTCCCACTTCCTCCGAGGACCAGGCCTCGCTCTGGATCCCTTTGTTAGGGGTCTTATGTTCTATTACGGGCTAGATTTCCATGATCTGGCCCTAGATTCCCTTCTTCATATCTCGACATTTATTGTCGTATGTGAGGCCTTCCTCCGCATTACCCCTCACTTCGGCCTGTGGCTCAAGACCTTCGATGTGAAGCTGAAGATGATCAAGGGGCAGCACGCAGCGTGCGGAGGTGCTTTAATAAGCAAAATCACTGACGCACCATGGCCTAAGGGTTGCTTCCTAGAGGTGTCCGGATTGTGGCAGCGGGAGTGGTTCTACACCACAGCTCCATGAAGTGCCAAGTGGATAGCTGCCCCTACCTTTCACTCAGCCCCCCCACCACAACTGATGTCATGGATCAGCAGGGGGCTGAGCTGGGGTCCAGCCAAGGACGTGCCAATACTGCAAAACCGTATCCGAGATCTCTTTGAGAGGGATTTCAGTCTGGTTATGGTAGTGCAAGTTATGCTAGTTCGTCAAGTCCAGCCTTGCAAACGCCGACCCCTTCGCATGTGGGAATTCAACCCGGAAGGACCGCGAGCTATTCAACATTTCCTCGGCATGACGCACGAAGAGATGTACAAATTGTTCTTCGGACCACAAATAATGTGTCCGGACATCACTAAGGATGCAGGTCTGAGCTGCAATCGCCCGGATACCCAAGTAAGTAGCCCCGCATCCGAACACACTGTCCGTTTATTTATCACAACGTCGCCCTAAAAAAGCCACTTTTTGACTAGGATTGGATAGCGAAGGCAAAGTTGATCAGGTGTCCGCCCCCCCTCCTTGAGACCTCACCAAATCCTGTGCTAACCAGGATGCTGGAGATCGCGCCTTATCAAGCGCCCTTGGGAGAAGATAAAGGGGGGAACAAGGAGGCTGGCGACTCCGCCAAGGAGGTTAGCCGGGGAAGAGGGACTGAAACTTCCTCTCCCAGGGAAGGAAGAGGACCGCCTCTGAGGACCCGGAGACAATGGTCTCCAAACGGGGGAAGAAATCTTCGCCGGAGGGTCCTACCTCGGGGGCTACCCTGGCCGCATTATGCCCTCAAGGGGAGCATCCCTCCACCGAGCTGTAAGTAAAAGGGTACTTAATAATGAAAATATCTTGCTTTACTTCTGAGGAAAATAACCGAAGCATTTATCTTTCAGTTCGGATCTTAGCCCTTCACAGCAGAGCTCGTCTTCAGGGGATCTTCTTCCAGAGATGATGGAGAGCGAAAACGTCTCCCCCTGCCACACCGCCTCACGAGGCGGGCGACCCCGAGGTGTCGTCACGGAGGGTTTCTCCTGATCCGGCAAGGCCAGAAGGTAAACCTATGGCCACCCGAAGTCCTCAGTATCCGGCTCTTGAAGAGAGCAATCAAAAGAGTATGGCACCGCCTGGTGTGCGATCGGACGTACTGAGGGATCTGCTAGAGCAAGCGGCTATCTTAGAAGAGCACCGCACACTGATGGGTACGGTGATTGAAAGGATTTCGTCCGTCGAAAGCGGGTTGCATGAAGCCTTTATGAGTCTACTGACGGGTTTTGAGGTACATGAAATGATGTACATTCTTGACAGTACCGCACATTTTTAGATGTGCCATGTGTAGATAGTAGCCCCTGAGACTCTGGTTGTCGTTGAAAACGGCGGCAAACAGAGGACCATAGTCCCAGGTAATAACCAGACCACCTTTATGTGCAGGTGGTTGAATCTCCGGTGGCAAGCCAGACTGATGGGTTTGCCGAACTAAGGCGGCAACTGGATGCGGCAGATGCCGACATCATGCTTGTTAACAAGCGGCTTGACGAGGCACAGGGTAGGTGATTTTTCTGGTGATTCTCACATAATAAGAGCAGCATGATGCCAGTATCTTTAATATGTTGTGACTGCAGATGGAGCTGCCATCGTGGAGACCCTTCGGGCGGAGCTTGCCTGAGCCAAGGAGCAAGCAAGGAGTAGCAATGCGGCCGCTTTAAAGGCGGCCGAAGATTTAAGGGTCGAACAGGCCGCGCATTGCGAGAGCAAAGAAAAAATAGCCAAGATGGCTGTAGATTTAAAAGATGCTGCTGACCGTTACCAGCTTCTTGAAGAAGAAAACCGGGTGAAGGCGGCCGACCTGGAAAAGGCTCGGGTGGCTGCCAAGGAAGCCCGCTCCAAAATTAGAGAGATGAAGGAGGAGCTGCATCAAGCTGCGGATATTGTATCTGGGAAGCCCTTCTTGTTGCGGACTAAGTTCGGGGATCCGAAGTATGCACCTTTGGACCGGCTATGGAGTTCTGCGGACGCCTACGTGGATTTGGCTGCAAGTGCCGCTGATGCGGCCGAGTACTTCAAGGATCGGAAAGATCATGATGTGGAAAAACTGTTTTGGTCACAGTTTCATGCTCCGGCCCGCCCGCTGTTGTTGAATGAGCAAATGGCCGAGTGGGCCGAGCTTCATAGATTATCTGGACTTGCCGTGAGGTCCGTTGTGGATCATTTGTGGCCGGGAGAGCCAAGGCCGAATCGCTACTTTAGCTTAGTGCAACAGTTCCTTGGTGCTGTGCCACGCATTGATGCTGCAAAGAGGTCGGCGTGCATAGAACGCTCGCGGACGACCCTTGCCCGTGTCAAAACATACTGGGCGGAGATGGATGCCACCACTGTTGCGGCACAGGGTTTGGCCATAGGCCGAGTGGCTGCCGAGCACTACTTTGAAGAAGTTCTTGAAGGCGCTCGTTCGATAGAGGCTCAGTGCTCGAAGAATATTATGTTTAAGTGACATGTATTCCCATTGTAAAAACAATGTTTAATTGAGTTTATCAAGGCTGTATTTATACTTTTGCCCGAAAGTACTATGATGCCTCCTGTGCGGCCGTTTATGTATATATGTATATAACCTGAAAGATGGCAATCGTCAGCTTCAGCCCCCACGCATATAATGCGGGGGTGCTCGCAGAAGATGCATGTTCACACTTGATCAAACGTCTTGGTCCATTAAGGAGGTGATAGCGCAGCGAACTAGGCAATCGAACTATAATGATTTAACACTTTCACTTAGCCAGAGGAGTTTGAAAGTGTGGCTACTATATAGCCCCTGGTGGCTCCGCGCTCATCCGAATTCAGGGCGCGTACATGCCTGGCCGGGAAACGGATCTTCGTTAAGGTGGAGGAATCCCGAAGATTCCGCTAGGTCATCGAGTGGTTGACCAGTCTCACGCTATATCATGACAGTCAGTTTTCGGCTTTCTCTACCGAGGTGCTCGTCCGGATGAACCAGGGCACAACCGCAGTAGTTCTCCTGGTGCCGCCCTAGCCGATAGAGCGGAACGTAGGGCAGCGAAACACAGGAGCCGGGCAAACCCAACATTTGACCAAAGACATGATTCGGAGTTGATGCATATAAGGCCAAACTCGCGACGCCGAACACTCCCTAAGGTATTCGGTCTTTATGATGTAAACCGGGCTAAACAGTGCCCTTTGTAATAAGCCCCTAATGTCCAGGTATGTGCAATATTCTGATGTGGCCACATGCCAATATGTCAGCATCCTTCTCAGCTGTACTGAGAATCCTGGGGATGTGTATCAACAAGAGACAGTAAAAAAGGTTTACGCATGGTCTTAATCTAAAAAGAATCCTTCGAACGGGTCCCTGCTGCACGTCTGCGCCTGTGTCTCCGTTGTGCCGTATCCTGGACGGGTGTAGCACGATGGTCATCTGAAAAAGAGAGGAACTTAGTTGAAAAGTTGTGGTGCAAAAGGTAGGTTATACAAAATAAACCATGTTCAGTTCAAGATGAGTAAAGTTGAGCCTAATGGCCACTTGTTTGCGCGCGTTGAGCCCCTTGTATTGTAATAGGGGTATAGCCATCAAACCTGTATTAATTACATATAGCTGCACCGGACTCGTCTAACTGCGTTCGTGGTCCTAACGACCTGTCAGATGCTTTAGTTGGTGAGGCCGTTTAGTGTGCGGCTGCCAAGGCAGCCGCACGGTCTTCCGCGCGCAAGGAGCACTCAATATTTCCATTTACTGTAATGATGCCACATGGACCGGGCATCTTAAGTATGAGAGAAGCGTAATGCGGTATTGCGTTAAAGCGAGCGAAAGCTTCACATCCGAGTAGTGCTTGATGGCCACTTTGGAACGGAGCGATGTGGAAGGTTAACTTTTTGCTGCGGAAGTTATCGGGAAAGCCGAATTTAACCTCTAGTAGCATGGAGCCCGTACAATGGGCTTCTAGGCCTGGCGTTACTCCTTTAAAGGTAGTATTGCTATGGCTGATTTTTGTTGGGTCTATCCCCATTTTGCAGACTGTGTCCTGAGATATAAGGTTTAAACTACTGCCGCCGTCCATCATGACTGGTGTGAAGTGGCATCCGTTAATTATCGGATCTAACACCAAGGCAGCCCATCTTGCATGCCGGATACTTGCCGAGTAATCTTGATGGTCAAAGGTGATCGGTTTGGACGACCAGTGGCAGAACTCCGCGGTGGTAGGACCTGGGGCATGTGTCTCTAGGAGTGCCGCTTTATTTTTTCCCGTCATCATGTGTAACACGTTTACTGTTTTGACTTCTGGTGGGAATTTCTTCTGTTCCCCTGTGCTTTGCTTGCGAGGCTCGTCCTCGTCTTCACTTGGCGTATCCTGCCCCTTGTGTTCGGCGTTGAGTTTGCCGGACTGCTTGAAGACCCAACATTCCCTATGGGGATGATTTGCGGGTTTATCGGGGGTGCTGTGGATCTGACATATTTTGTCCAGAATCTTGTTTAGGCTGGACAGTTCGTCTCTGTTGCCTTCGGAAGGCAGCTTTTGCTGACCTGTCCAAGAGCTTCTGAATCCGCCGTTTACCGCCGTGCTCTTCGGGCTGTCTTCTTTATTTCGGTGCTTGTTTGTGCTGCGTCGTGGCTTCCCATTTCCGTCCCTGACTTTGGATGTACTTGGGTCGCTGGTGCTGCATCGGGCTAACCAACTGTCCTCGCCCGCGCAAAAGTGGGTCATGAGGCTTGTTAATGCTGCCATTGTTCTCGGCTTTTCTTGGCCGAGGTGTCTAGCAAGCCATTCGTCTCGAACGCTGTGCTTGAAAGCTGCTAAGGCTTCGGCGTCTGGACAGTCGACTATTCGGTTCTTTTTAGTGAGAAACCTGTTCCAAAGCTTTCGGGTTGACTCTCCGGGCTGTTGAGTTATATGACTTAAATCGTCTGCATCCGGTGGTCGTACATAGGTCCCTTGAAAATTTGCCCGAAAAGCGTCTTCGAGCTCCTCCCAGCTTCCAATGGAGTTTTCGGGGAGGCTTTTAAGCTAGTGCCGAGCTGGCCCTTTGATCTTGAGGGGTAAGTACTTGATGGCATGAAGATCGTCTCCTCGAGCCATGTGGATATGGAGGATGTAGTCCTCAATCCAGACCCCAGGGTCTGTCGTTCCGTCGTACGCCTCTATGTTTATGGGTTTGAATCCCTCTAGAAATTCATGGTCCAGCACCTCATCGGTGAAACATAGGGGGTGTGTGGCACCTCTGTATTTGGGTGTACCATGGTGTTCGGATGTTTGTTGTGTTGCATTGCATGCTGGAGCGCACTTGCTTGACCCGTAGATGGATCTGGTTGCGCCGTCCTTTTGATGCGAGCCCTCACGTGGATCGCGTACTCGCTTGTGTGCGGCGTCGTTTGCCGCTCTATGTTGGCCACGAGGTCTTCTATCCGACCGGATGGCTGTTTTGTTTTTTGATTGCGGGGGATCTAAGGCCTTCTCATCGAATTCAGGTAGCAGCTTTCGCTTCGGGTAGCTCTTTGTGTGGCGACTACCGCTGTACTTTGCTGCAGTGTTGAGTACTTCACTCCATCTAATTCTGAGTGTGTTTTGTGTAGCCCTTAGCCTTTGCTTCTGCTTTTTCAGACTCCTCGCAGTGGCAACAAGCCTTTGATGTTTATTCTGTTGCTCCGGGTGCCTATCCGGTGTGATGTCGTCCGGACTGTTATCTTCGACGGAGTCGGGTTGTTCGGTTTGATTCTCTGTGTTGCCATGGTCGGATGATGGTTCAATGCCGTGTTTGTCGTCCGCTGGCTCACCCTGCTCTATCGCTGGGTCTATATGATCGCTGTTTCTGCCGAGGCGGGATTTGGAGCGGCGCTTATGCCGCCGCTTTGACTACTTCTCGAGGGAACAACCCTTCGCTACGTCCTTCCGTTCCTCATCGTCGTTTTCTTTGGGTGTGTCCACCATGTATACATCATATGATGAAGTGGGCGTCCAGTGCCCTGTGGGCAGTGGCTCCTGTTTGTCTCCTGCATCGTCGTCCATACTGTCGATGTCTTCGGAGTCGAAGTCGAGCATGTCGGTCAAATCGTCGACAGTGGCTACTAAGTGGGTGGTGGGTGGGCCACGAATTTCTTCGTCATCTGCATCCCAATCCTGCCGGACATAGTTCGGCCAGGACTCTCCTGACAGGGAGAGAGACCTTAATGAGTTCAGTATGTCGCTGAAGGGCGAGTGCTGAAAGATATCCGCGGAGGTGAACTCCATGATCGGCGCCCAGTCGGATTCGATAGGCACGGGCGCAGGCGGTTCGGAGTCCGTGGCCAGGGAAGAATCCGGCAGTTTGGCGTCACGGCTCTCGTGAAGGGTAAGGTCGATACTCGGCTCGATCGCCGATGAGAATGCGGCCTCCGTGGCGGGGTCTATCCACCCATCCCTGGAGGGCGCAATTGGCTCCGAATTGAGGGTCGGAGCGGTCACCGGTGCGATCTCCCGAACACTGTCCGATGGTAGAGCTAAATCATGCTCATCGTGACCGTGCAGCGTACTCGGTAAGGGCTCGAATCTGTCGAAGATCAAGTCTCCGTGGATGTCGGCTGTGTAGTTCAAGTTTCCAAATCTGACCCGGTGGCCAGGGGCGTAGCTCTCGATCTGCTCCAGATGGCCAAGCGAGTTGGCCCGCAGTGCGAAGCCACCGAATATAAAGATCCGTCCGGGGAGAAAAGTCTCACCCTGGACTGCATCGCTATCGATGATTGAAGGAGCCATCAAGCCTAACGATTACGACACAGAGGAACTCTCAATAAAAGCACCAATGTCGGTGTCAAAACCGGCGAATCTCGGGTAGGGGGTCCCGAACTATGCGTCTAGGCGGATGGTAACAGGAGGCAGGGGACACGATGTTTACCCAGGTTCAGGCCCTCTTGATGTAGGTAAAACCCTACGTCCTGCTTGATTGTTCTTGATAATATGAGTAGTACAAGAGTTGATCTACCATGAGATCAGAGAGGCTAAACCCTAGAAGCTAGCCTATGGTATGATTGTATGTTGTCCTATGGACTAAAACCCTCCGGTTTATATAGACACCGGAGGGGGCTAGGGTTACACAGAGTCGGTTACAAGGAAGGAGATCTACATATCCGTATTGCCAAGCTTGCCTTCCACGCCAAGGAGAGTCCTATCCGGACATGGGACAAAGTCTTCAATCTTGTGTCTTCATAGTCCAACAGTCCGTCCAAAGGATATAATCCGGCTGTCCGGATACCCCCTAATCCAGGACTCCCTCAGTTGTCGTCACCGCCGGCGAGTTATCACTGCACCCTGACATCGTCGATGGCGTCGAGCTTCCACAGCCGGAGGCGGAGTTCCGCACTGACTCCGACGACCACTCCGGCGACGAATCTGACGACCACTCTGGCGACGACTATGACGACCACTCCGGCGTCGACTCCGATGATGACGGACAGCTGCTTAGTCATCTATAACCATTTATGTGTCAAATAGATCATAGGGTTTCTCTGGTTACTCCCGCCTCCCCCTTTTTGGAATAGAAATCATGTGGTTATGTTCTCCCAATCCATGAAATCTGAGTAAGTTTCGTTAGATCTGTGTAGTGTATTGATTGTTTGAATGGTACAGGTGATAAGTGATTAGTTGTTTCATCTGTGCAAATGATTTCTGCTAGTGATCCGACTAGGGTTAGTTTTCGTGCTAATAATTCCTAGCCAGGACTTGACAATTGATTTTGAGTGACCTACCTATGTTTGTGCCATTATTTTCTTCAAGATTGGTCTGTACATAGATGACTATGCTTAAAAATCGAACCACAATCTCTGGATATGTATAAATAAATAGCCATAAATTCCTAATCCTACATAACCGCATGTAATCAGTGATTTGATGCCAAATTTGTTTTACTATTTCTATAGGTGCTGTCTGACGATGTGGACAGCGAGGATGAAGATGTCCAGAGGAGGTACAACAGGCAAATCCTGAGGGAGCTTTATGAGGGAATGCATAACAGGCGTATTAGCACCTAGAACAGAGGCTATGGATGCCCATTTTGCAACCAGAAGCTTCATGACGCATATCTAAGTGTTCTGGCGCATGCAAGAGGATGGGCCGTTGGCTCCTTCAAGCAGAATTATTCTCGCAGGGTGGCGCACGATGCGTACGCCAAGTACCTGGAGAAGCTTCAGGATCGTGCCGGCCTGTGAGATGAGATGTGGGATGGATGGAACTATATATGTATGCTTGAGTATGCTTAATACTGTTGAACTATGTACTACTTATGGTTGAACTATGCTTATCTAGGTGTACGCTTATTATCTATGTCTGAGTATGTTAATTATTTTGCCAAATTTTGGTAAAAATTAAAATGGGGGACCAATAAACCAGGACAGAGGTAGTACGTCAATCACACACAGTTCCCAAAATTAGAACCGTGTGCAATGACTTTCATTTTGCCTGCTATGTCAATCACACACGGTTCGCTCTAGCAAACCGTCGCCCCCAAAATTCTTTGTGGGACAGAAAACCCTCACCACCCAATTCAAAAAAGAAGAAAGAAGACCCTCACCATCCCACGTCACAAAAACCTTCACCCCGCCCGCCACCCACCTCGGCCCCTCCGGTACGTTCCCCATTCACACCTGCACAAGCTCCTCCACGTCTATGCCATGGCACCACCTATCGCAGCGGTAAACACTTAGCTCGACGCCTGCCGCCGCCAGGCTGCCGACAAAGCCCACCGCATTTTGCCACTTCCGCTTGCCGCCACCTATCGCCGTCGACTTTCTTAACACTGCTCGCGGTCGACCCAGCTCTGCTTGGTTGGGGAATCTGCCATACTGAGGGTTCTTTCTCATGGACGACAAGGTAACTAATTTAAAGAGATATTATCTCATCTCTTATCCCAGTTCATCTGCCTCCTTGAATCACCCGGCGGAAATCACCGTGAATTCATTTTTATTCGAGCTGATTTGAGGGTTTTCTTTCATTCATAGAATGTACAGTACGCTGATACTTTAGGACTTGGCGACCGTCGCTAGAGATTCCATCTCATCGTATGAGATAACTTGAGGACTCGCGTGGTATGTTCAATCTCACCCTAAATTGGTTGGCATGGCCTACTTTCCTGAACATATTCTAAATATTGCTACATTTGGATAAAAGGTGCCACATGCATCATATATGTCAAAGGGGATTTCCCCCCTCTTCTTTCTATATTAGGAAAATTAATGATGTATTGTTCTTTCGATTACTCTCATATTTCCATGACATCATGCTTACCCTATCTGTTTAATTATAGACTTTTGTCCTTTGATTTCATCTGCTGTATAGTTCTTTCAATTTGGGCCCATATTAGCATGTTACCATATTTTATTTAACAACCCTACCATTTTCTGCAGGACATCCCTCGCGATGCAACATATTATGCAGTGCACAATTTTTCCCTTTACATACATCAAGGCTCCACGAATGTCATACTGCGCACAAACCATGGATTTACAATCGTTGCTACTGTAAGACTTGATGAACGTGGTGACTCCTATTTTGGCACTGGCTTTTGGAATGAAATTGCAAAGTTTTATGTACTGAAAGCTGGCACTAAAATTGCACTGCACATAGAAGGGCCTGGTCATGAGATATATGCTAACTTCCCCGACAAAACCATCCGTCCAGACTTTGTTCGAAGTAAGTTTTCTTTTCAACTATCTGCATATGTTGACTTACCCAGCAATGTCAAATGAATTGTGTAGTATTTAAGCAACCAATTGCTATTCCCTTATCTTACTATATTCCTGCCTAATAACTTCTAGGTACCAATACACTTTTCTATTGCCCTGTTTTAACTAAATATTCCATGTACTCCCATTTCTATCAGAAAGCGCCGCTGACAAGGAGACTCCGGAGGTGGAGAACGGGGCTGCCAACAAGCGGAGGCCGGGAGAGCTAGAACCGCAAGCGACTCTAGCAGGCCTAGACTTAATCAGCAGCCTCCCCGATGATATGTTGAGAGTTATCATCTCCCTCCTCCCAATCAAATATGGGGTGCGGAGAACGCTCCTTTCCCGGCGGTGGCGCCCCCTATGGAACTCCATCCCTCCCAACCTCATCGACACCCATGATGTGGGATCGAAAGTATGTCTAGAGGGGGGGGGGGTGATTAGACTACTTGACCAAATAAAAACTTAACATTTTCCCAATTTTAGTTCTTGGCAGATTTTAGCTATTTTAGGACAAGTCAAGTAATCATCACACAATTCAAGCAAGCATGCAAAGATTATATAGGCAGCAGAAAGTAAAGCATGCAACTTGCAAGAATATAAAGGGAAGGGTTTGGATATTTCAAACGCTATTGGAGACACGGATGTTTTTCCCGTGGTTCGGATAGGTGGTGCTATCCAACATCCACGTTGATGGAGACTTCAACCCACGAAGGGTAACGGTTGTGCGAGTCCACACAGGGCTCCACCCAAGGGCAACGGTTGCGCGAGTCCACGGAGGGCTCCACCCACGAAGGGTCCACGAAGAAGCAACCACCCACAAAGGGTCCATGAAGTAGCAACCTTGTCTATCCCACCATGGCCATCGCCCACGAAGGACTTGCCTCACTAGCGGTAGATCTTCACGAAGTAGGCGATCTCCTTGCCCTTACAAACTCCTTGGTTCAACTCCACAATCTTGTCGGAGGCTCCCAAGTGACACCTAGCCAATCTAGGAGACACCACTCTCCAAGAAGTAACAAATGGTGTGTAGGTAATGAACTCCTTGCTCTTGTGCTTCAAATGATAGTCTCCCCAACACTCAACTCTCTCTCATAGGATTTGGATTTGGTGGAAAGAATATTTGAGTGGAAAGCAACTTGGGAAGGCTAGAGATCAAGATTCATATGATAGGAATGGAATGTCTTGATCTCAACACATGAGTAGGTGGTTCTCTCTCAGAACATATGAGTTGGAATGATGTGTGTGTTCTGATGGCTCTCTCTTAGAATGAGAAAGAGGTGGAGGGGTATATATAGCCTCCACACAAAATCCAACCGTTACACAGTTTTCCAATCTCGGTGGGACCGAATCAATAAACTCGGTCTGACCGAAATAGTAAACCTAGTGACCGTTAGGAATTTCGGTGGGACTGACATGCAACTCGGTAGGACCGATTCGGTTAGGGTTTGGGCATAACGTAATCTTGGTGAGACCGATTACACAAACTCGGTGAGACCGAGTTTGGTAATTAGCTAACCAGAGAGTTGGTCAGGCAAACTCGGTGGGACCGATTTGCTCTTTCGGTGGGACCGAGTGGAACTCGGTGAGACCGAAAAGTTACAAAGGGGAAACACTGAGTTTACATTGCAATCTCGGTGGGACCGATTCGCTCTTTTGGTGGGACCGAAAAGTTACGAAAGGGAAACAGAGAGTTTGCAACCCCATCTCGGTGGGACCGAGATCCTTATCGGTAGGACCGAATTGCTAGGGTTTGGCAGTGGCTAATGACAAGTGAAACTCGGTGGCGCCGGATAGGAAGAATCGCTAGGACCGAGTTTGGCTTAGAGTTTAGGTCATATGTGGATATGGGAAAGTAGTTGAGGATTTTGGAGCATATCACTAAGCACATGAAGCAAGAGACTCATTAAGCAACACCTCATCCCTCCTTAATAGTATTGGCTTTTCCTATTGACTCAATGTGATCTTGGATCACTAAAATATAAAATGAAGAGTCTTGAGCTTTTGAGCTTGAGCCAATCCATTTTCCTTAGCATTTTGAGGGTTCCACTTTCATATCCATGCCATGCCAATCATTGAGCTTTCCTGAAATAATCATCTTGGAATAGCATTAGCTCAATGAGCTATATGTTGTTATGAATTACCAAAACCACCTAGGGATAGTTGAACTTTCAATCTCCCCCTTTTTGGTAATTGATGACAACATATAGATCAAAGCTTCGACAAAAGATAATAAGCATGAAATATATCGTCGCTTTGAGAAGTATGTGATAAGTAAGAGCTCCCCCTAAATTTGTGCATATTTAAAATTTGCTTTGGACTGCAAATGCACGAGGAGTTAGAGTCATGGGTTTCTCTTCCATGTCACATACATCTTGGTGGAGCGCTCAAAATGATAAGAATGAAATACATGCACTCATCACCAAGAATAGTGAATGATCACAAATGATAGATAGAATGATAATATTTAAGCAAGCATTAAGCAAACATTAAGTGTAGCTTATGATCAAACACATGATCATCGATGTCTCACAAACAATGACATAGTATCAAGCACTCAAAAGCAGAAAATGTTCGAAAAACCACCAAATAAAACAAGAGAGAAAAGCAACACTCTCTCTCTCGAAGCCTATGATCTATACATCTTCTCCCCCTTTGGCAACAAGTTACCAAAAAGTTCCTAGAAAATGCATAGCACTAGATTGATGCTCAGGCTTGATCTTCAGGTGGTGGTGGAGTCCGGATCACTCCAAGGACGAAGGCTTCTGTAGATGCTGAAGTAGTCACAGGAGTTGGAGCTGAGGTAGACGCTGGAGCTGAGGCTGTAGCTGGTGCTGAAGTAGTGGCTCTGGTGTCAGTGACTGGCAGTGCAGATGACCTCGGGCCTCGTGGCACTCTAGAAAAAGCATGAGTGGTAGTCCTTCCTCTCCTCTCATTCATGTCCTCCTGGAGCTGCTCCACTATAGACTAAACTTCTGTTACCTTGACATCCAAGTCATAGAACTTCTGTTCCATGATCCTCTCTAGGCTCTGCTGATTTTTAGTGAGATTGGCCAGACTTTGCTCAATTCTCAGCGAGGATGCAATCAAGTAACTGAGCTGCTCTTGTTTGGTCTTCAAGAAGTACTTAGATGCCTCCTCTTGAGTAGGCATCCTGGCAGCTTTTTCCTTCTTCGCCTTCTCCTTCTTTGCAAATGCTTGTGCAGACGATGGCTCATTCTCTGTCATCACAACTTCATTGTTCTCAAAATCTGGACGGATGGGCAGGTGTTCCTTATCCAACAAATATATGCCCGTGCCCATCTTGGAGTTGATGAGCTCCTGAATCTGAGGGGCATATCCACAGCTCCTCTTCTGATCTGCAGCTGTCCTCTTAATGGTTTCCACAATGAGACTCATGACCTTGAATTTCTGAGGCACGTCAAAGACATGAAGCAGGTTGATCGCGTGACCTCTGATCATCTTGTGATCTCCAGACTTAGGCAACAAAGTGTGCCTTAGTATCCAATTGATAGTAGGCAATCCTGAGAGCAGATAGTGCACTGAGCCAAACTTGAATGTGTCAAGAGCTTCATTGGGAATTTCCTTATACATGTTGGACATGGAGTTATGGTCCATCTTTTTCTTGGCATAGATATCCAAGTCCTCATCTTGCTCTTCTGGGGCATTGATGATCTGTGCCCACTCAGCCACTGTAGATTGGTACCTTGTACCCTCTGACATCCATGTAATCCTCCCATGTGGATAAAAGTGAGCTGTGGAGTAGAACTGCATGATGAGTTCCTCGTTCCACTTTGTGAGATTCTGCCCAACAAAGTCCTCTACTCCACACGCTCTGAAGCTGTCCTGAACTCCTGGGAAGTACTCCTCATTCTCCTTGATGTAGGTCCAGTCGACCCATCTCATGTCACAAACGATTGGCTTCTTGTCAAGCAAAACAGTCTCATAAAAGTCTTGCTACTCCTTGGTGTGAAATCTGTAATCCACGGAAGTCCTTCTCCTAGAAGCATACGGGTTTGCTTCTCTCCATTTCCTAAGCCCTGAATCTCTCCTGAGCTTCATATCCTCAGCCACAGGATGAGCATCGTTGTGGTCTGGGATCTTGGGCTTGAGCTTCCGGAGGACACTCTCTTCCTCTTCTTCAATAGCTTCATGCACTGGGGCCTTGTTCTTTTCTGCAGCAGGTATACTCCTTGTGTTTCTCTTGGGTGCTGTCTTAGGCTTAGATGCAGCCTTGGGTGCTTCCTTGGGCTTGGATGCAGCTGTTCCTGATCTTATAGCATCTCCCATGAGTTTGGCTGCCTTGGGCGCTGGTGCAGCTGCCTCTTCTTCCTCCTCCTCCTCTACCATGATGGAGGCTCTCCCAAGCACTTTGGCTACAGTCTTTTTCACCCTCTCTTTCCTCTTTTTGCCGTCAGCTGCAACAGGCTCAATGGGAGCAGGTGCATGCTTCTCAGTTGAGGCTCTAGCCTTTGACATTGGCTGCCTCCCTGCTGGCCTCTTGACTTTCAGGCCTGACTTTGAGCTTTGAGCTGGCTCAACCCTTTTGGAAGTGGCCTCTTCCTCTGCCACATAGTCTTCATCCTCAGAATCAGACGTTCTCTTCTTCCTTTGGCGTGTGCCAGCCTTAGGCAGATTGCTGGGGGTGCTCCTGCTGCCATCATCAGAAGAACTTGAGGGGCTAGTGCCCTCACTCATCACAACTTGCTGCTCAGACACATTCTGGCTGTCACTTTGATCAGACATGTTGCAAACTGACTGCTGACCCTATGAATAGATTATGGATAAGATAGAGTGGATGAGCATCACAAAAAGCAGAGATTTTTGCAAAAGATTAATTCGAAAACTTAGTTTTAGTTTTCCACAGAAAGTATCTCGGATCTACCGATTTTCAAACTCGGTGACACCGAAGCAGTTTTGGCACCAGAACTGGTGAACTCGGTCAGACCGAGTCACAGTTCAGTGGCACCGAGACTGCTAGGGTTTCACAGAATTCCAAAATCGGTCGCGCCGATAAGTTATTCTCGGTCAGACCGAGTTTCACTTGTGCAATGGCAAAAGCCAGATTGGTGGGACCGAGTTTTTCAACTCGGTGGGTCCGAGATGGTTTCGGCGGAAACCTAAACCTAGAATTTTCGAACTAAACCTAATCTACGAGTGTTTTGACTAGATAGAAGTTTATCAAACGTGGCAAGAATCATGATGATCACAATGTGCTAGGAATCAGATTGAGGAATAGCACAAAGATCAAGTCCATACCCTAGTTCGGCGTGGACTTGCTACGGCGGCAATGGCGGGGCAGAAATCCGTTGACAGCGGCGAAGACCAGCGACTGGAGGCTGCTGGCGGCGAGGAGATGATCCGGAGACCTCGGGGGCAGAGCAGGCTATCGCGCGGGCGAGGAGGTTTCGGAGAAATTTCCAAAATTCTGCCCGTCACTATATATAGCCCGACCCTGTCGGTGTGACCGAGTGGAACAACTCGGTGGCACCGAGATGCAAAACTGTGTGCAGTTTTTGCAACTCGGTGTGACCGAAAAGTTCAAATCGGTTGCACCGAGATCGAAAACCTAGATCAACTTAATGAACTCGGTAGGACCGAAAATGGAGTATCGGTCAGACCGAGATTCATAAAGAGGTTTTGGAAGTTTAAGTCTATGACGAATCGGGGACTCCGAGCGCTCCTCACACAGAGTGGTTCGAATCTGACTTGATCAAATTTTGTGATGCAGCATGAATAGAGTTTGAGACGAGAAAAGCATAGATAGCTAGAGGAGGTTCTTAGGCATTCTTGTCCATCCACTTGGCAAAAGAAGATAAAGCCAAACAATCAAAGCAACAAGTGGATGTCCTCGAATGAGTAAAATATGCAATCAGCATGCTCACACAAATATGTGGCAAAGCATGCACATCCAATTCTAGCATCTATCAAGCAATTTGCGATGACTAGGTCATCTATATATGAGTATATTGACTTAGGAGTCAAGTGAGAACACTTGATCGTAGGTCATACTCATCGTTTAAGCTCAAGTGGGGTTACCACTTTTACATGAAGCATTGTTTTGTTCACATCTTTAGAGTTGCTTTAGCTCAAGTCTTAGAGTAAAGCTCCCCCTAGATGTGATATCCCCCCTAAGAGGGATGAACTAACCTTGGGTTTTGTCGATGATGACTTCATGTAGATATTGAAGATGTGGATGCTCAATGTTGATGTAGATCTCTTGGAGCTATCCATTTGAGTGAATTGCACTTTCAATACCTACATGGGTTAGTCCCACAAGGAACAAACAAGGATATCCATAGACATAGAGTGATGCACACACAAGATGATGTCCATGAAAACTTTAGGTTACCTTGTCCCTTGTCTTACCAACAAGAGGGTTTGTGACTCCTTGAACTAGTGCAAGATGTGGAAGTTGATTGCACTTGTTCTTGCCAAAATGATAAGAGTGAAGTATGTTGGCGGAGTCACCCTCAAGAACTCTCTAGTTCTTCTTATTTTGGATCCACATCATCTTGATGGGAATCCTTGGAGTTGTAGTCGTACTTGATGAAGTAGAGCTTGAAGTAGTCTTGGGAATCCACTTGACTAAGGTCTTAGGAGCTTCTTTAAATGCATCAATTTCCTCTTGAAGCTTGTCCTTGCCTTTTTGCTCGTAGTCTTGTGGTGGAAGATCATCTTGAGCTTGTGTCCCCTTGAAAGAAGTATACTTCTCTTGTTAAGGGACAAACTTCGTCTTGGGGTATTGATCTTCTTCCCATTCAACTCCATTGGCATTGAACTTTCGTTCAAAACCAACACCTTGATTCTTCCGGTGCATTCCTTGCTTGCGCACAATTTCCTCGAATTGCTTACTCCCGGCAAGGCTTTTGTACACTCCTTTCTCTATAATTCCCTTCAATAAGCTATTTTCTTGCTCAAGTGTAACTTGGCTAAGAGAATCATTAGTGGAATCAAGAGAACTACTAGAAGCAACAATATTGGATTTAGCATGATCATTGTTACTACTAGAGGAAGAATCTTTCTTGTTAGACTTGACTTGAGGCATGTAAGTGGATAAGAGTAAACGCTTGGCAATGTAAGAAGAACTTTTCTTGCGGAGATCATCATTGATTGCCTTTAAGAACTCATGCTCTTGCTCAAGATTGAGCTTTTCAAAGCATAGTTTCTCATGAGCTCTTAAAAGTTCTCGATGATCTTCGAAGATAGTGTCATGAGCTAACTTAAGAGTTTTTAGTTCTTTAGTTAGAGCCTCAATCTTCTCCTTGTCATTGTCATTTGTTTTATCTTGATTAGCATGATTAATTGGTCTTTCATCATAGTATTCATCACTAGAGTTGTCACCAATCAAATCATCACCTAACAAGTCATCTTCATCACTATTGAAATCAACATACTCGGGGTGTGTTACCTTAGGACCTTTGGCCATGAAGCATCTTCCAATTCCTTCATTTGGTGAGTCAAATATGTCGTAGGAGTTGGTTGTCACAAGTGCTAGACCGGCAACACCTTCATCTTGAGTATCTTCGGAGTCGGAGTGCTAACTTCTCTCGGAGTGGCTGTCGGAGTCGGATCCGGATACCCATTCACCAACATGAGCTTGATGTCTTCGTCTTGTGTAGCTCCTTGATGATTTTTCCTTCCTTTCTGAATCCTTGCTTCTCCGTGAGTATCTTTGTTCATAACGATCATCTCTACTCCTTCTCTCTCTTGGTGGTGATCCTTTGCTTCTTCTTTTTGGAGAATCTTCTCTTCTCTTGTAGGGATCCGTACACTCATTGGAATAGTGTCCGGGTCTTCCACAATTGTAACAATTTCGCTCTCGACTAGAAGATCTTTTGTCATTGTAGGACCTTGATTTGGAGCTTCTATTCTTGTACAACTTGTTGAAGTTCTTCACCATTAAGCTCAATTCTTCATTGAAGTCTTGTTTCTCACTTGATGATGTAGGGGCTTCACATGAAGCTTTGTAGGCACCACTTGATTTGTTGTGAAGTTCCTCTTTATCCTTAAGTGACATATCATGAGCAACAATCCTTCCAATCACCTCCGTTGGCTTGAGATCTTTGTAATTGGGCATCATTTGGATCAATGTGCACACGGTATCATATTTTCCATCCAAGGCTCTTAGGATCTTCTTGATGATGAATTTATCGGTCATCTCTTCACTTCCTAAGCCGGCAATCTCATTTGTGATGAGAGCAAGCCTAGAGTACATTTCAGCGACACCTTCACCATCCTTCATCTTGAACTTGTCAAGTTGGCTTTGAAGCACATCCAACTTGGATTCCTTGACGGAGTCGGTACCTTCGTGCATATCAATCAAAGTGTCCCAAATTTCCTTTGCATTCTCAAGGCGGCTGATTTTGTTGAATTCTTCGGGGCACAATCCGTTGAAGAGAATATCACAAGCTTGAGCATTGTATTGCAACATCTTCACGGTTTGGTTCTGTCAGGACCCCGACTCGATGCCACATAGATCTAGCATGTAACACTTCATATCACTTTGCGGCCTCACGCACGGTATTCCCACGGGTGTCGCCTTACCTTTACCCGGGACCGTTTGCGCCTTTTGGCACACGTATATGACAGTGTCGCTAGCATCCATATGATAAGGAGCCCGGGCTGACATGGCTAGTCGTAAACCCAAAGTGGCACAGACTTACAGGGACAGGCATCCATGACCCAGCTTCGAACGTGTCGGTCATCAGCAAGTGGGTCCGGGCTGTAGCACTGGGCTAGCAGGACTCCGGTAAACCGGGCTGTAGCGGGCTAACAGGACTCCGGTACTCAAAGCGTGACATTTCCCCGAAGGGACAGACACAGGAACGAAGAAGGACACATGCCGGCCAGCCTAAGTGTTCCGGAGCAGTAGCAAGCTACCATGGCTCGGTGGAAACACTAGGAGACATTTCCCAGTAAGAGAGGCTACTAAAGATAAACAACTAGATGGTCAGATCCCACACATACCAAGCATTTCAATAGCATACACACAATATGCTCGATATGTGCAAATACAACATGGCATCACAACATGACTCTACGACTCAAGTAATTTATTCAATAGGCTCCGAGGAGCGAGATATTACAAACATGGGTCTCATGACCCAACAATCAGAGCATACAAGTCAAAGCACAAGCGGAAGCTATCATGTCTGAGTACAGACATCTATAAATGAAAAAGGCTGAGAAGCCTGACTATCTATCAGATCCTGCCGAGGGCACAAGATCGTAGCTGAGGTATCAAGCTAAACGTCGAAGTCCACGTGGAACTACTAGTGAGACTGAAGTCTCTCTGCAAAAATGTAAAATAGGCAAACGTGAATACAAATGTACCCAGCAAGACTTACATCAGATCTATCTACATATGCATCATTATCAACAAAGGGGATGGTGGAGTTTGACTGCAGCAAGCCAGCTTTGACTCGGTGGCTAACCTGAACTACGACTGCAATGCAACTTTTTGAGGTGGCGCACACGAGTCCACATATTCACCATATCAATACCCCACTATGGAATCGCTCCCGTCTCCCTACGAGAACGCCATCCATAGCACTCACGCTTATCTTGCGTATTTTAGAGTATCCACTTTCACTTGTCTATGAACTGATATAAGCAACCCAGAAGTCCTTTTCCGCGGACACGGCTATTCGAATAGATCATATTAACCCTGCAGGGGTGTACTTCTTCACACACGCTCTCACCACTTACCGCCGTTTACACGACATGTACTCGGCAACCTTCAAGCGGAAGCCCAACGTGGGTGTCGGCCACGACCTACCTAATCACCTAAGTCTCTAGTCCAGGTTTATCGCCTATTCGGGTTCCATCCATGAGGAGATCCGGCCGGAGTTTCGCTCACAGCCCCAAACGATGTGAACAGGGTTCCCGAGACACCAAACGGGCGCCCGGTACACCGTGCCACGTGCCTACCGCATCACAGCCCACCCCTACGGTCAGCGCTGCGCATGGCCTCCAGCATACTACAAACACCAGAAACTACTTGCAACTCCTGGACAGAGGACAAGGGTGATCAAGAAGCCGAGAGGGTCCATTGGTTTCGGGCCCAATGCGTGGTAGTAGCTGAATCATGGATCACAAACACAGAACTCAGTTCCTGAGGATGGCTGCAATGAGACAACCCACCATGTACTCCTACATGGCCTCTCACCGCTACCTTTACCAAATCGTGTTCACACACTTAGCTCACACACAGTAGGACATGTTCACACACCTCTGATTCATCCCCGATGAATCAGACCTGACTCAACTCTAAGCAGTAGCAGGCATGACAAACAAGCATGAATGAGTAGGCACATCAGGGCTCAAACAACTCCTACTCATGCTAGTGGGTTTCATCTAATTACTGTGGAATGACAGGTCATGCAGAGGATAAAGGGGTTCAACTACCGCAGCAAGTAACAGATGAATCGATGTTGTCCTAATGCAGTAAAAGAGAGCAGGAGCGAGAGAGTAGGATTGTATCGGAATGAACAAGGGGGTTTTGCTTGCCTGGCACTTCTGAAGATAACATTGAGTCTTCATCAGTGTCAATGATCGCATCATCGGTATCACGTCTATCAAGAGGGGACAAATACCGGCAACACAGAAAGGAACACAATCAATGCAATGCACAATATGATGCATGATCATGACATGGCAAAATGAATGTGTTTTGGGCTAATGCAACTAGCAACAGATTAAATGAAGTTGGTTTGAATACAAGATTCAAATTCAAACTCCATATGTGATTATTTAAATGCCCTTTAATTGATTTGCCCTAAACAGTAGTGATAAGTTGTTCTAACATGCATGAAAATGGTACAGATGGATTCCTTGAATTTTTCTGATGATTTTTCATATATAATTTATTAAATTTGGAGTTACGGTTAATTTTCTATGAATTTTAGAAGTTTTAGTTATTTTCTGGAATTTATAAATCATTTAATAATTATCTAAATTCCAGAAAGGAATTATTGCGTCAGCACTAGGTCATGCTGACCTCAGCATAGTCAACAGGGGCTGGTCCGGGTCAAACCTGACCAGTGGGGCCCACTGGTCAGTGACAGGGGGTTAACAGGGGTTTATTTAGTTTAATTAAAAGATTAGGGGGGGGTCGGGCCCACTGTCAGTGTCCGCAGGGGGGGTTGTTTAATTAAATTAAACTAACTAATTAACAGGGGGCTGGCCCCACCTGTCATCGACCCAGGGGGGTCAAACCTCGGTCAAATGACCCAAACAGGCCGGCGGCTCAACGCCGGCGGCAACAGGCATGGCGGAGGGCTTCGGGATCGCTCCTCCGGCGTCCAAATGGACGGAGGAAAGCGGCTACGGGGAGCTGGAGCTCACCCGCACCCGTTTCAGCAAGCAGCAGCAGCTAGGGCGGCCGGGGACGATGGCCCCGAGCTCGGCAGCGGCGGCCGGAGCTCGGGCGTGCTCGGGTTCGGCGTTACACGGCACGGCGAGGTCAGCTGATGGGCTCTACGGGATGCTGGGGTCACCAGGAACACCCGGAGACAACGAGCGCAGGCGGAGGAGCTCGGGAGCACGGAGCTCACCGGCCATGGCGGACGGCAGCTTCGGGTGCTCGTGGGGCGGCGGCTACAGGGTGCACGCGAGGGAGAGAGATGAGGGGAAACGAAGGCAAGCTCACAGGGGTTGCGACGGTGGCCTCGGGGAGCTCGGGGAGGCTTCTGCGCCGGCGAATTGACGGCGGCGATCTCCGGGCACCGGAGGTGAAGACGATGATGCTCCGGTCGACTGCGGCCTCCTCTGGTCGCGTGCGTCGCGTGGGTAGCTTCACGGGGTCAGGGCGGAGCTCAGGGACGCATAGTGGGAGCGAGGGGGTGGTTGTGGCCTCTGTAACGGCGTCGGCGGCGATGGGCTCCGCTCGGGCGCGTGCAGGGAGGGAAGCAGAGGAGGGAACGGGGTCCAGGGGAGGAGAGGGAGGGCTGGACGGCTCCGGGCGGCTGCGTGGCGTCTCCATGCATGGATAGACTCGAAGGGGGAGGCCTCCAGCGCGAAGCAGGAGGTGGCCGGCGTCGACGCGCGCCACGCCTCGCCTCTGCTCGTCCTCCTGGCAGAGGAGGAAGAGGACAAGGAGGGAGGAGGTGGGCTGGGCCGGCTGGGGAACTGGGCCAGCTCTGGTGGCTGCGCGGGTAAGGCCAGGTAAGTGGGCTTCTCTCTCTCTTTTTTTCTCATTTACTGTTCTATTTTATTTTAACTCTGTTTTCTATTTTGCAGGGTTGTTTTTGATTTGTTTTAAATATCAAATCATTTTATAAAATCCTGGAAATGAATATGGGTGCTTTCTGAATTATTCCAGTGACCCTTATCAATTTCCAACATTTATTTGAGCATTTAAAATATTTATAGTATTTAAATGCCCAAAGTCAAATACAATATGATTTAATTCAAAAATCCAAAAATGACCTAAGAATATAATCATCATCTTTGGCAGAGGTTTCCACCTTAACCAGAAATCATGAACTTTTCTTAGGAACCTTTTGGGTTTATTGAAAAGATTTTAATTTGACCCTAGTTGAATTCATTTGGTGCTAGGGTTTAGTCAATCCCCATTTCAGGTTTAAATGAAATTTAAACATGAAGCAACACTCTAATGCATGCACTAGGCATTGTCAGAACTAGGGATGTGACAGGTTCTCTCCCGTCAAAGAAGTCACCTTGCAAACCAACACACACAATAGCCCAAACAGCGGGGTTATGTCCAAGAATATGCATTTTCATTTTATGCTTCCAACTAGCAAAATTAGTACCATCAAAGTAAGGACCTCTACGGTGATAATTTCCCTCGCTAGACGCCATACTCTCCTAGGTTGTGAAACCAAGGCTATGACCACCAAAAGCTATGGAGATCAAGCAAATGGAGACCAAAGCTCTGATACCACTTGTGGGATCGAAAGTATGTCTAGAGGGGGGGTGATTAGACTACTTGACCAAATAAAAACTTAACCTTTTCCCAATTTTAGTTCTTGGCAGATTTTAGCTATTTTAGGACAAGTCAAGTAATCATCACACAATTCAAGCAAGCATGCAAAGAGTATATAGGCAGCGGAAAGTAAATCATGCAACTTGCAAGAATATAAAGGGAAGGGTTTGGAGATTTCAAACGCTATTGGAGACACGGATGTTTTTCCCGTGGTTCGGATAGGTGGTGCTATCCTACATCCACGTTGATGGAGACTTCAACCCACAAAGGGTAACGGTTGCGCGAGTCCACACAGGGCTCCACCCAAGGGCAACGGTTGCGCGAGTCCACGGAGGGCTCCACCCACGAAGGGTCCACGAAGAAGCAACCACCCACAAAGGGTCCACGAAGTAGCAAACTTGTCTATCCCACCATGGCCATCGCCCACGAAGGACTTGCCTCACTAGCGGTAGATCTTCACAAAGTAGGCGATCTTCTTGCCCTTACAAACTCCTTGGTTCAACTCCACAATCTTGTCGGAGGCTCCCAAGTGACACCTAGCCAATCTAGGAGACACCACTCTCCAAGAAGTAACAAATGGTGTGTAGGTAATGAACTCCTTGCTCTTGTGCTTCAAATGATAGTCTCCCCAACACTCAACTCTCTCTCATAGGATTTGGATTTGGTGGAAAGAATATTTGAGTGGAAAGCAACTTGGGAAGGCTAGAGATCAAGATTCATATGATAGGAATGGAATGTTTTGATCTCAACACATGAGTAGGTGGTTCTCTCTCAGAACATATGAGTTGGAATGATGTGTGTGTTCTGATGGCTCTCTCTTAGAATGAGAAAGAGGTGGAGGGGTATATGTAGCCTCCACACAAAATCCAACCGTTACACAGTTTTCC
This sequence comes from Triticum aestivum, assembly GCF_018294505.1. NCBI lineage: Eukaryota > Viridiplantae > Streptophyta > Magnoliopsida > Poales > Poaceae > Triticum > Triticum aestivum. The sequence continues at coordinate 413,171,975 of NC_057809.1, forward strand.
AATCTCGGTGGGACCGAATCAATAAACTCGGTCTGACCGAAATAGTAAACCTAGTGACCGTTAGGAATTTCGGTGGGACTGACATGCAACTCGGTAGGACCGATTCGGTTAGGGTTTGGGCATAACATAATCTTGGTGAGACCGATTACACAAACTCGGTGAGACCGAGTTTGGTAATTAGCTAACCAGAGAGTTGGTCAGGCAAACTCGGTGGGACCGATTTGCTCTTTCGGTGGGACTGAGTGGAACTCGGTGAGACCGAAAAGTTACAAAGGGGAAACACTGAGTTTACATTGCAATCTCGGTGGGACCGATTCGCTCTTTCGGTGGGACCGAAAAGTTACGAAAGGGAAACAGAGAGTTTGCAACCCCATCTCGGTGGGACCGAGATCCTTATCGGTAGGACCGAATTGCTAGGGTTTGGTAGTGGCTAATGACAAGTGAAACTCGGTGGCGCCGGATAGGAAGAATCGGTAGGACCGAGTTTGGCTTAGAGTTTAGGTCATATGTGGATATGGGAAAGTAGTTGAGGATTTTGGAGCATATCACTAAGCACATGAAGCAAGAGGCTCATTAAGCAACACCTCATCCCTCCTTAATAGTATTGGCTTTTCCTATGGACTCAATGTGATCTTGGATCACTAAAATATAAAATGAAGAGTCTTGAGCTTTTGAGCTTGAGCCAATCCATTTTCCTTAGCATTTTGAGGGTTCCACTTTCATATCCATGCCATGCCAATCATTGAGCCTTCCTGAAATAATCATCTTGGAATAGCATTAGCTCAATGAGCTATATGTTGTTATGAATTACCAAAACCACCTAGGGATAGTTGAACTTTCACACGAGCTCTACCATGGCTATCGCAAAAGCCTGGATGCGTTCTCCAAGATCCTCGGCAGTCACCTTGGCCCAACCAAAGGCCTTAGAATGGACAAGTTCCGTTCCAACGGCAAGGACCGAGCCAAGCTTGACGTCTGGTTCTGATCCCCCGCCCTAGATCAGCTCGAGGAGCTCACTTTTTATGATGGGCATATGCGGTCGCTGCCAACGTCCGCACTCCGCCTTGCGCCCATGCTGCGCGTCGCCAATTTCAGGAACTGCCATTTACCGCCCCTTAATGACGCGCCCACTCTTATTCTACCACGACTGAAGCACCTCGAGCTCGTCACTGTCTGCCTCTCAAAGGGTGACATGGAGCACCTGCTCCGTGGCTGTACTGCACTCGAGTACCTTCGTCTTCAGGCGATCAATGGGTTGAGTACCTTCCACATCACCTCCATGACTCTCTGGACTATTTATGTGTGTTGCTGGTGCGGCAGGAAGACATCACAAAAGGTGGACCAGGGTATGGTCATCCAGGACACACCTGCACTTGAGAGATTACTTGTAGTTGATCAAGAAGGTCCAACAAGAATCAATGTCATTTCTGTGCCGAAATTGACAGTGGTGGGCTACTCGTCTGACAAATACTCCGAACTTGTTATTGGATCCACACCCGTTCAGGTACAACATCCGCCTTCTACCTGTCCTTCTACAAATTAACATTATTTATAATTTCGAAGATGTTTGTTCTTCTGTCATCAGAAAATGTTTCTGACAAGCTTGACCCCGAAACTGCGCAAAGTGAAGGTCTTGGCACTAGAATCTATCGGGCCCGACCTAGAGCAAGTTGTTAGTTTCCTGAGATGCTTTCCATGCCTGGAGAAGCTATATATCGAGGTGATGTTCCTTTCCTGTTAAATGTTAACCATAAGGGAGTTCAATTTGTGACACCTTTTCCAAGTTTACAATGAAAATGTACTACGATTTCTGAAGGTTCTTTTGGAGGATTTCAGTACAGACATGCCCCCCCATATTGGTTGCTTGATCCATATGGTTACAATCAATAAGCATTTCTCCTTTGGATTCATCTGTACTAGTTTTCTCAAGGAACTTTTCATCCACTCCAACCTCTTGTGAAGAAGGCTACATTTTTCTAGAATGTAATCAAATTCCCATGTTAATCATGTCAGATTGAAGATGGCATGTTAGTGCATTTTACAAATCCTGCAAACCAAATAGCTAGGCCTGTAGTAATGTTCAAAACTGCATGTAGGCACTAACATGTTTTCTTTTGTAGATAAGATTAGGCCCAGTGGTGGATAATGTGATACAATATAACAATCACGTCGAATGCCTAGATCTGCATCTCTCAAAAAATACTTTGAACTCCTACCGAGGGACCTTACCGGAGATTATATTCGCCAGGTACTTTGTTCTCAGAGCAAGGGTGCTTAAGGAAATGAGGTTTTCCCTACATTTATTTTGCAAAAATGAATGGTCTGTTGATCAGCGCCGGCGTCTGCGGCAGATTGGAGTAGGCTCCAAATATGCTGATTTTCATTTTGGAACTTCAGATGACAGAGTAATCGAAATTCATCGGGTCAACCCCATACATGACTTCTCTGTGGCTGACCCCTTTGCAAAAATTGTGAGGTTTCGAAGCCAGACATAGAAGCGGTGATATTAGTTTGAACCTCTCTGATATCCATGTTCAGCACATCAGCGTGAGCGTTTGCAGCTGATGAGCTGAATTTCATTTCTAATATCAGTTTGAACCTTGTAATCTTCGAATTTGAGCCATATAACTCTAGAATTTGAACCTTGTAACATTTTGAGCTTTTTTGGTACAATCGTTAAAATGGCGTCATATGAGACTCGTATATTGCTAGCACTATTTTGACCTTAATATGTAATGGTCATAGATTTTATTAACCATTCTCAAATTAGTTTACCTTGTCGATCTCACAGCACACGATCTGTATAGCTAACTCGATTGCGATCTTCGACATTATTGCACACAGTTGGTTTCTTCCACCATGTGCATTGTAGAGCGCAGAATTAATTATCGCACTCGAGTGTCCATCATCACCCTTCTGTCTAACTTTGACCTCATCACCCAAGGGTAAACTTATGACCGAAGTCATTCCACACACTTCGTTTTTACAAAGCTTTTTGCGAATAAACGCCCACGATTTGTCCCTCTTCTAGCCAACGTGTGGCCAAACTAGCTGGGCGGGAAGCTTGTGCGGTAAACAGCACGGTAGCGCGGGAATAGGCTCTTCGAGCCCATGCCCGGGGTGTGGTGTTGTCAAGCGTGCACTGGATTCTGGAATCCTTCGCTATGAACGTCGTAACAAGACGTGACGATTACAGGTCGGCCGCCCCCATTTATTATAGCGGCCATTTAACCTACCCTTGTGTCTCTTCAACCTTTCGACCGCGCCCCACCATTGCAAGAAGCACACCCACCACGAGCAATTCTTAGAGGGTATCCTACGCGGCTCCAATGGTGCTCCGAGTGGCTGCCGACTACGAGTAGCAATTCACCATGTGTGCCGTGGTGGACACCCACAGAAGGTTCATGGACCTCTCGGTGGTGTACAACAACGACCCGGTCTGGGCGGAGCACTCCATTGATACGTCTCCATTGTATCTACTTTTCCAAACACTTTTGCCCTTGTTTTGGACTCTAACTTGCATGATTTGAATGGAACTAACCCGGACTAACGCTGTTTTCAGCAGAATTGCCATGGTGTTATTTTTGTGCAGAAATCAAAGTTCTCGGAGTGACCTGAAAATCACCGGAGATTATTTTTGGAATATATAAAAAATACTGGAAGAAAGATCCACGTTAGGGGGCCCACACCCTGTGCACGAGGGTGGGGGCGCGCCTACCCCCTGCCTCGTGGGCCCCCTGACGCTCCACCGACCTCAACTCCAACTCCATATATTCGTGTTCGGGGAGAAAAAAACAGAGAGAAGGATTCATTGTGTTTTACGATACGGAGCCGCCGCCAAGCCCTAAACTCTCTCGGGAGGGCTGATCTGGAGTCCGTTCGGGGCTCCAGAGAGGGGAATCCGGCGCCATCGTCATCATCAACCTTCCTCCATCACCAATTCAATGATGCTCACCGCCGTGCGTGAGTAATTCCATCGTAGGCTTACTGGACGGTGATGGGTTGGATGAGATTTATCATGTAATCGAGTTAGTTTTGTTAGGGTTTGATCCCTAGTATCCACTGTGTTCTTAGATTGATGTTGCTATGACTTTGCTATGCTTAATGCTTGTCACTAGGGCCCGAGTGCCATGATTTCAGATCTGAACCTATTATGTTTTCATCAATATATGAGAGTTCTTGATCCTATCTTGCAAGTCTATACTCACCTATTATGTGTTATGATCCGTTAACCCCGAAGTGACAATAATCAGGATACTTACCTGTGATGACCATAGTTTGAGGAGTTCATGTATTCACTATGTGTTAATGCTTTGGTCCGGTACTCTATTAAAAGGAGGCCTTAATATCCCTTAGTTTCCAATAGGACCCCGCTGCCACGGGAGGGTAGGACAAAAGATGTCATGCAAGTTGTTTTCCATAAGCACGTATGACTATATTCGGAATACATGCCTACATTACATTGATGAACTGGAGCTAGTTCTGTGTCACCCTATGTTATGACTGTTACATGATCGATCACATCCGGCATAATTCTCCATCACCGATCCAATGCCTACGAGCTTTTCATATATTGTTCTTCGCTTATGTACGTTTCTGCTGCTACTGTTACAATCACTACAAAACCCAAAAATATTACTTTTGCTACCGTTACCTTTCTCCACCGTTACCACTACTATCATATTACTTTGCTACTAAATACCTTGCTGCAGATATTAAGTTTCCAAGTGTGGTTGAGTTGACAACTCAGCTGCTAATACTTGAGAATATTCTTTGGCTGCCCTTGTGTCGAATCAATAAATTTGGGTTGAATACTCTACCCTCGAAAACTGTTGCGATCCCCTATACTTGTGGGTTATCAGGAACATTTTCTGGTGCCATTGCCGGGGACCATAGCTCTATTCTTTGAGTCACTTGGACTTTATATCTGCTTATCATTATGAAGAACTTGAAAGATCAAAGAACCAAGATTTTTCCCTCAACTACGAGGGGAAGTAAGGAACTGCTATCTAGCTCTGCACTTGATTCACCTTCTGTTTTGAGTAAGCTTGGGACACCTAAACCTGCTTCTGCTATTAATTTTGATATGTCACATGCTATTGATGATGCCACTTCTGCTATGCATGATACTTATGATGAAACTACTTCTATGCTTGACACTACTGTGCCACTAGGTGAATTTCTTGATGAACAACTTGCTAGGGCTAGAGAGAATGAAATTATTGAAACTGATAATATTGATGAAAGTGATGATGAAGATTCTCCCCCTAGATATGAATTGCCTGTTGTTCCTGAGGGTTATGTTATGGATGAAGAAACTACTAGAGACTTTCTTGCCTGCAATGATAGAAGTAATCTTAAGAAACTATTAGCTAAGCTGAAAGAAAAATCTCTGAATGCTAGAATGAAATATGATCGTGCTTATGCTACTTCACCTATCTTTATTATTGATAAGGATTATGATTTCTTAGTTGATCCTGATATAATTACTTTGGTTGAATCTGATCCTTTTTATGTTTATGAATCTGAAATTGTTGTGGCACATCTTACTAAATTAAATGATATAGCAACCCTGTTCACTAATAATGAGAAAACTCGCTACTATTATATCCTTAAATTATTTCCGTTCTCATTAAAGGATGATGCTAAGATATGGTTTAATTCTCTTGATCCCGGTTGTGTGCCTAGTCCCCAGGATATGATTTACTACTTCTTTGCTAAATATTTCCCCGCTCATAAGAAACAAGCTGCTTCAAGGGAAATATATAATTTTGTGCAAATTGAAGAAGAGGGTCTCCCACAAGCTTGGGGGAGGCTTCTCCAATTACTTAATGCTTTGCCTGATCATCCTCTCAAGAAAAATGAAATACTTGATATCTTTTATAATGGACTAACCGATGCTTCCAGAGATTATTGGGATACTTGTGCTGGTTGTGTTTTCAGGGAAAGAACAGTTGATCAAGCTGAATTGCTATTGAATAATATGTTGACTAATGAAAATAACTGGAAACTTCCTGAACCAACTCCTAAGCCAATTCCTAAGAAAAGGGGTATTCTATTTCTCAGTCCTGAAGATATGCAAGAGGCAAAGAAATATATGAAAGAAAAAGGTATGTGTAACATCCCAATTCTCAGAATGTTTAAGATTTTTTTCCAAAAATTAGGGCGAGAAAATTTCATTTGTTTTATTTGTTAAGAAAGCGTAAATTGGACCTTTATAATTTGGAGGATTTAATTTGACCTAATGCAAACTTAAATTTAAATTGAGTTTGTCCTTCTCTTTTAGTTGGGTTTTGGCTTTCTCCCTTCAGCATATTAAATTATGCGCAGATGTATTTGGAACTTCTTTTGAATTTGTTAGCTTCTATTCCTTTTTTAGATTTTCCCAAGAAGGAAAATATATTTAATTTTTTTCCCAAACGCTGGGCAATATCCAACGCCCAATCTACCTTCTCTTATTCCTCGCACCCGTATGGACCCAGCCCATCTCTTTTATTTTTCTTTCTCCATATCTCTTGGACTGTAGCGCAACAACTCCCTCTCTAATTCCCTCCTCCCTCATGGGCCTAGCCCGATCTGGCCCATCACTCCCAACCGAACGAACCCCTTGTCTCTTTTCTCTGTACGTTCACAACTTAGGGAAAGAGGAAACGTCAACAGCCAGGTACTTAAGAGACACAGCCCTCAGTAATTCCCATCAATCCCATCGATTTCCAAAACTGAAGCCATCATATTCAGCGCCTCCACCTTCTCTTCCATTCCCGTAGCAACCCCTGCCCTCTTCCTTTCCCCTGTCTCCAAGGCAACTTCATGAACTTTGAAGCTCCATGGACACTGATGCTCGATCCCGATGACTCGGACCATCTCTACTCGAATCCTTGTGCCATAAACTCCTCCTCCACACCATGATTCCATTCAGGGAAGAAGGAACACGATCCGTCAACCACACACGAAGAATTCTGCATGTCCGTGTACACTGTTCATCAAGTTCGTCGCACCATTCCGTCAAACTCGGTGAGCCTCTATCAAATTCCTTTTGCACGCGTGCTTGTCATCACCTAGTGTATCCCGTAGACATCATGATTCAACCTATCTCTATCATTGGCCGCGTGTGTCCGAAACCAAGATCGATTGGTGGCAACGACATATCTTTTTTGTTTTCTGTTCGTCAGATGGTCTTGAGGTCAACATATGAAATGATATTTTTGGTCATAGGAACTCGGCGGTATATTTAGATTGTCGTTGTAATAGGTGTGTTGTGGGGTGGTTTTAATCATAGTTGTTTTGGGTAAAATTCAAGTGAGTTTCTTGTTCGGTTAACTTTTATGTTAATATGTTTTTTTATTGCATGTTCATGACATGTCTAGAAGTTACTCCTAAATATTTCATAATGTTAGGAGTGCGTGCTAATCATCTCATATATTTTACAGAGAGTGTCATGTGATTTCTTAGACGTATTTGTAGGATTATTTAAATTGTCAAATATAGTATGATCTTGATGATATTTTTCTTTGGTGCGTGCGTAGTCCTATGATATGTCTCTTTACAAGTCTTTGCAAATTCTTACCATGTGTGCGAGTTGATTGGTGTATTGGATTATTATTGTTCGTAAATGCTTGTCGGGTGTTACTATTTTAATTAGATTTGGAGCATTGATAGGTAATCGTATTGTTATCATTTAAATAATGCCTAGTACTATTTATGGTTCTATGTTGAGAATGCGTACAGATTTTTGGTGAATTGTCTCCATGCTTAGGACTTTGTAAGATTATTATAAGCTTTGTATGATTTCTCTAATTATTAAAGACTTCATATTTTCTTATTTTCTTATTGTTTAGCATGAAGATATCTTAGATATGGTTTACATTTTCATTTCCGTCCATGTCGCATGTTCGTTTTATTGGTTTGAAAGCATGGCATGCCTCTGATAGTTATTAGGCATCATTTGTAGGTGTTTTGCATAGTTTTCTTTATGCTAGATGTTAAATAAAATGCCTTGTTGTTTGGAAATGAGTGCATTATAGTTTGTTGCGTAGAATATAATTCCAAGTTGTTCATCTTCTTTCTAGATGTTTGTTATCCATGATTTCGTGGTTGGATGCTTTATGTCACTCATATTTGTATTGCTATATAGGATTTATTCTTATGGCATATAACCTTGTTTATTACTTTTGATAATTGTTTGTTGTGTGTTTATTTATCGTAGTTTATTGCCATGCCATGTTAACAATTGCATTCAAGTAGAATGCTTGTTTACTTGTCTCCTACCATGCGTTATAGCACTGCTAGTATGGACTACCGTGTGATTGCACGTATGGTTAGCCTTCATTGAGATGATTCACATGCTAGTAGTTTCTTGATCTCGTACTTTTTTTATTAAATAACTTCTTGCTTGTTCAATACTGTGCCATGTAGTTGTGATTGCATAACTAGATAGCATCATGTGTGTGTACCAATTTTTATGTTGTATGATGCTTAGTTGTGTACTTTAGGTACTTGCAAGTGTTGGATGAGCTAAATGTAGATACATGCCACTTTCTTACTCATGCGAGTATAATACATGTTGAATTGGTAGATGCCATGATCTAGTTATTTACTTGTCTAAATGCGGTATGGTATGCCCATATGCTTATGACATAACTAGTATGTAAGTTTGTGTGCTCTTGCCATTCTGGGTATTCATGTAAGTTGATATCAACTAAGTTATCTCATTGTTGTGAGTTGTATTCTATTAGCAATGTGAGTTGTATTCTATTAGTATCATACTTTGGCATCTCGTGTGATGATGATTCATACTTATCATTATACATCTGTATCTAGTTGTTGTATTGTTGTATATTTAGATGTCGTACAAGCAAGTGTTATTTCCTGTCTTGTGATGTTTCGTGTGTTATAGTTGCACATGTGTTGCTCTTATATGTTTGACTTGTCTCACGTAGTATCATGAGTGCTTTATACTTGTTGTGATAGTTCATCTCATGTTTAGGATAGTTGTGCATCCTTTTGTTCCATGTGTTGTATAGTTTCTTGTTAATTGATTTACAAATGAATTGGTTTGATATAATAGACTTGATCCTAATTCTTTTAATAATGTTTTATGGCTAGAACTAGATCAATTAAATCCATGTTGTTGAATGGTATTCGATTGCTTAACTAGTATGGTTTACAATGTTGGTTTGATTATCATATGGATTACTTGCTTTTGAATATAATAGATGATGTATATGTTTGGATGCTGTTGATGACCATTATAAATATTTAGATTATGTCTAATTATTTATTTTTGGTTGACTTTACCTTCGTCATGCCATGTTATGATTATGTAGTTATAATGCATAGGATGGTTTAATTTCATGTGTGTTTGTTGTATAGTAGTTTTCTATATAGTTAGTCAAGATGCATAGTGGGAACTACTTGTGGTCAATAGCATAGTTCATATTGGGACGTTAGTCTTGTTGGAAAGCCTCGGTTACCCATCATCAACCTAAACCCTGTCAATTCATTGAGTCCTCTACTTACCTTCCAATCAATCTATCTCCTTTTGGAATCTCCATCTGATCAATATCTTGCTATCCATCCACCCTTAATTTGTTTTGGATGTTATTTGGATTACTTTTGTTTTAGTATTTATTGTTTGTCTTTTGCTATCGTTACGACGAGTAGGGAGTGACGAGGTTGGACAAGGACAGAAACAGGTTACCGAAGAAGGACTCAACAACGAAGGCATGCCTCCTTCTTTGATCATACTTATCCTATGGTTTACAAAATTGCATTGAGTTTTATTGGTTACTATATGCATGCTATTTTAATTCTTGTAGCTAGCATGTTGATTGACACATTACCTTGATCCGCATGTCGCCTATTCAATTGACACCTGAGTAGAATATAGTATTCTGGTAGAGTAGAAATGCTTAGCCATGCTTATTACCCTATAGGTGCTTTGTTGAATGACCTCTGAGTCATTGACACTTGAAACTTATCGCCGAGTTAGGCTGATTGGCCCTTGTTGATCTCCTCTACTCTCTTCTACTCTGGGTGAAACTTACCATCTGAATACTGGCGCGGGCGACAGCTGAATCAAGGATTGAAGGAGCGATTGGCTGCCCTTCACAGGTTGAAGGGGGCAATCAGTCATTCATGCCGCTTAAGGCCTAATAAGTCTTGGATTTGAAGATTGTGATAACAGTACAACCACATGCTATATGGGCACTGGCCTGGTCAAGTAAGCTAGTCAGCCTTAGGTATCGATGTCACCGTATCGCAGATGGGATAGCTGCCCTGCGGGGAGTATCCTCGGCACAGATGGGGGGGCCAGTTTGAGGACGTACTCTCAGTTCCATGCGCCAGACCCGGTGGGCATGTCACATCTTTGGGGGATCTAGTCCAAAGACCTCGTCACAATCTCCCTGCCGGTATACCAGATGGTGTACTACGCTAGCGACGGCTAGTGGCAACAAGTCGGGATTGTGTCATGTGGGTAAAGTGTACAACCTCTGCAGAGTGTAAAACTATTCGAATAGCCGTGTCCACGATCAAGGACAGCACATGAATCTTTCTTGACATACATGACCTGTCTTGCTTATTCCCTCTTTACCCCTATTCTTGGAACCTATGAAGAGTGTGAGTTGATCGAGGATCCTCACTTTGATGAAAGTTATTCTGGAGATAAAACTTGTTTTCATCAAAAACTGCTTTTATCCAACTGCTATATTTTTCAAACTAAATTAGCTTTTATGCAAATGAGCCATACAACCTTCCTTTGAAGCCACATGTAGCTATTAGGTCCTTCCCCGAGGGAGGCATGTTGAGTACGTAATGTACTCATGGCAATAATTTTGTTGACAACAGAGTTCCATGAAGATGAACGTGATGACTACGACTACTATGGCGATCCGTAGGAGTGAGGTCACGTGGACTACATCGACTGCCTGTGGCTGAGATGGAGTCACTATGCATTTTACTTTCCGCTGTTTTCTGATTGTAAATGTCATGAGACATCTCACTAGGTTTGTCTTGTGATAAATATACTACTTTTAATGCTTTTACGTATCCTGCAATGATATCATTTCACTGTGTTGTCAACAATGATCCTGGGGTTGACAAATATACACAAGAGGATCTGGAAGTTAATTCCAGGTTCTCACAGAAGTGGTATCAGCGCAGAATACGTAAAAGATTTGTGAGAACCTGGAATTAACTTCCAGATCCTCCTGTGTATATTTGTCAACCCCAGGATCATTGTTGACAGCACAGTGAAATGATATCATTGCAGAATACGTAAAAGCATTAAAAGTAGTATATTTATCACACGACATACCTAGTGAGATATCTCATGACATTTACAATCAGAAAACAACGGAAAGTAAAATGCATAGTGACTCCATCTCAGCCACAGGCAGTCGATGTAGTCCACGTGACCTCACTCCTATGAATTGCCATAGTAGTCATAGTCATCACCTTCATCTTCATGGAACTCTGTTGTCAACAAAATTATTGCCATGAGTACATTACGTACTCAACATGCCTCCCTCGGGGAAGGACCTAATAGCTACATGTGGCTTCAAAGGAAGGTTGTATGGCTCATTTGCATAAAAGCTAATTTAGTTTGAAAAATATAGCAGTTGGATAAAAGCAGTTTTTGATGAAAACAAGTTTTATCACCAAAATAACTTTCATCAAAGTGAGGATCCTCGATCAACTCACACTCTTCATAGGTTCCAAGAATAGGGGTAAAGAGGGAATAAGCAAGACAGGTCCTGTATGTCAAGAAAGATTCATGTGCTGTCCTTAACCGTGGACACGGCTATTCGAATAGTTTTACACTCTGCAGAGGTTGTACACTTTACCCACACGACACAATCCCTACTTGTTGCCACTAGCCGTCGCTAGCGTAGTACACCATCTGGTATACCGGCAGGGAGATTGTGACGAGGTCTTTGGACTAGATCCCCCAAAGATGTGACATGCCCACCGGGTCTGGCGCACGGAACTGAGAGTACGTCCTCAAACCGCCCCCCCATCTGTGCCGAGGATACTCCCCGCAGGGCAGCTATCCCATCTGTGATACGGTGACATCGACACCTAAGGCTGACTAGCTTACTTGACCAAGCCAGTGCCCATATAGCATGTGGTTGTACTGTTATCACAATTTTCAAATCCAAGACTTATTAGGCCTTAAGCGGCATGGACGACTGATTGCCCCCTTCAACTCGTGAAGGGCAGCCAATCGCTCCTTCAATCCTTGATTCAGCTGTCACCCGCGCCAGTATTCAGATGGTAAGTTTCACCCAGAGTAGAAGATAGTAGAGGAGATCAACAAGGGCCAATCAGCCTAACTCGGCGATAAGTTTCAAGTGTCAATGACTCAAAGGTCATTCAACAAAGCACCTATAGGGTAATAAGCATGGCTAAGCATTTCTACTCTACCAGAATACTATATTCTACTCAGGTGTCAATTGAATAGGCGACAGGCGGATCAAGGTAATGTGTCAATCAACATGCTAGATACAAGAATTAAAATAGCATGCATATAGTAACCAATAGAACTCAATGCAATTTTGTAAACCATAGGATAAGTATGATCAAAGAAGGAGGCATGCCTTCGTTGTTGAGTCCTTCTTCGGTAACCTGTTTCTGTCCTTGTCCAACCTCGTCACTCCCTACTCGTCGTAACGATAGCAAAAGACAAACAATAAATACTAAAACAAAAGTAATCCAAATAACATCCAAAACAAATTAAGGGTGGATGGATAGCAAGATATTGATCAGATGGAGATTCCAAAAGGAGATAGATTGATTGGAAGGTAAGTAGAGGACTCAATGAATTGACAGGGTTTAGGTTGATGATGGGTAACCGAGGCTTTCCAACAAGACTAACGTCCCAATATGAACTATGCTATTGACCACAAGTAGTTCCCACTATGCATCTCGACTAACTATATAGAAAACTACTATACAACAAACACACATGAAATTAAACCATCCTATGCATTATAACTACATAATCATAACATGGCATGATGAAGGTAAAGTCAACCAAAAATAAATAATTAGACATAATCTAAATATTTATAATGGTCATCAACAGCATCCAAACATATACATCATCTATTATATTCAAAAGCAAGTAATCCATATGATAATCAAACCAACATTGTAAACCATACTAGTTAAGCAATCGAATACCATTCAACAACATGGATTTAATTGATCTAGTTCTAGCCATAAAACATTATTAAAAGAATTAGGATCAAGTCTATTATATCAAACCAATTCATTTGTAAATCAATTAACAAGAAACTATACAACACATGGAACAAAAGGATGCACAACTATCCTAAACATGAGATGAACTATCACAACAAGTATAAAGCACTCATGATACTACGTGAGACAAGTCAAACATATAAGAGCAACACATGTGCAACTATAACACACGAAACATCACAAGACAGGAAATAACACTTGCTTGTACGACATCTAAATATACAACAATACAACAACTAGATACAGATGTATAATGATAAGTATGAATCATCATCACACGAGATGCCAAAGTATGATACTAATAGAATACAACTCACATTGCTAATAGAATACAACTCACAACAATGAGATAACTTAGTTGATATCAACTTACATGAATACCCAGAATGGCAAGAGCACACAAACTTACATACTAGTTATGTCATAAGCATATGGGCATACCATACCGCATTTAGGCAAGTAAATAACTAGATCATGGCATCTACCAATTCAACATGTATTATACTCGCATGAGTAAGAAAGTGGCATGTATCTACATTTAGCTCATCCAACACTTGCAAGTACCTAAAGTACACAACTAAGCATCATACAACATAAAAATTGGTACACACACATGATGCTATCTAGTTATGCAATCACAACTACATGGCACGGTATTGAACAAGCAAGAAGTTATTTAATAAAAAAAGTACGAGATCAAGAAACTACTAGCATGTGAATCATCTCAATGAAGGCTAACCATACGTGCAATCACACGGTAGTCCATACTAGCAGTGCTATAACGCATGGTAGGAGACAAGTAAACAAGCATTCTACTTGAATGCAATTGTTAACATGGCATGGCAATAAACTACGATAAATAAACACACAACAAACAATTATCAAAAGTAATAAACAAGGTTATATGCCATAAGAATAAATCCTATATAGCAATACAAATATGAGTGACATAAAGCATCCAACCACGAAATCATGGATAACAAACATCTAGAAAGAAGATGAACAACTTGGAATTATATTCTACGCAACAAACTATAATGCACTCATTTCCAAACAACAAGGCATTTTATTTAACATCTAGCATAAAGAAAACTATGCAAAACACCTACAAATGATGCCTAATAACTATCAGAGGCATGCCATGCTTTCAAACCAATAAAACGAACATGCGACATGGACGGAAATGAAAATGTAAACCATATCTAAGATATCTTCATGCTAAACAATAAGAAAATAAGAAAACATGAAGTCTTTAATAATTAAAGAAATCAAACAAAGCTTAGAATAATCTTACAAAGTCCTAAGCATGGAGACAATTCACCAAAAATCTGTACGCATTCTCAACATAGAACCATAAACAGTACTAGGCATTATTTAAATGATAACAATACGATTACCTATCAATGCTCCAAATCTAATTAAAATAGTAACACCCGACAAGCATTACGAACAATAATAATCCGATACACCAATCAACTCGCACACATGGTAAGAATTTGCAAAGACTTGTAAGAGACATATCATAGGACTACGCACGCACCAAAGAAAAATACCATCAAGATCATACTATATTTGACAATTTAAATAATCCTACAAATACGTCTAAGAAATCACATGACACTCTCTGTAAAATATATGAGATGATTAGCATGCACTCCTAACATTATGAAATATTTAGGAGTAACTTCTAGACATGTCATGAACATGCAATAAAAAACATATTAACATAAAAGTTAACCGAACAAGAAACCCACTTGAATTTTACCCAAAACAACTATGATTAAAACCACCCCACAACACACCTATTACAACGACAATCTAAATATACGCCGAGTTCCTATGACCAAAACTATCATTTCATATGTTGACCTCAAGACCATCTGACGAACAGAAAACAAAAAAGATATGTCGTTGCCACCAATCGATCTTGGTTTCGAACACACGCGGCCAACGATAGAGATAGGTTGAATCATGATGTCTACGGGATACACTAGGTGATGACAAGCACGCATGCAAAAGGAATTTGATAGAGGCTCACCGAGTTTGACGGAACGGTGCGACGAACTTGATGAACAGTGTACGCGGACATGCAGAATTCTTCGTGTGTGGTTGACGGATCGTGTTCTTCTTCCCTGAATGGAATCATGGCGTGGAGGAGGAGTTTATGGCACAAGGATTCGAGTAGAGATGGTCCGAGTCATCGGGATCGAGCATCGGTGTCCATGGAGCTTCAAAGTTCATGAAGTTGACTTGGAGACAGGGGAAAGGAAGAGGGCAGGGGTTGCTACAGGAATGGAAGAGAAGGTGGAGGCGCTGAATATGATGGCTTCAGTTTTGGAAACCGATGGGATTGATGGGAATTACTGAGGGCTGTGTCTCTTAAGTACCTGGCTGTTGACGTTTCCTCTTTCCTTGAGTTGTGAACGTACAGAGAAAAGAGACAAGGGGTTCGTTCGGTTGGGAGTGATGGGCCAGATCGGGCCAGGCCCATGAGGGAGGAGGGAATTAGAGAGGGAGTTGTTGTGCTACAGTCCAAGAGATATGGAGAAAGAAAAATAAAAGAGATGGGTTGGGTCCATACGGGTGCGAGGAATAAGAGAAGGTAGATTGGGCGTTGGATATTGCCCAGCGTTTGGGAAAAAAATTAAATATATTTTCCTTCTTAGGAAAATCTAGAAAAGGAATAGAAGCTAACAAATTAAAAAGAAGTTCCAAATACATCTGCGCATAATTTAATATGCTGAAGGGAGAAAACCAAAACCCAACTAAAAGGGAAGGACAAACTCAATTTAAATTTAAGTTTGCATTAGGTCAAATTAAATCCTCCAAATTATAAAGGTTCAATTTAAGCTTTCTTAACAAATAAAACAAATGAAATTTTCTCGCCCTAATTTTTGGAAAAAAATCTTAAACATTCTGAGAATCGGGATGTTACAGATCTACCTCCCTTAAAAGAAATCTCATCCCCGAGATTCAGGCTGACTAAAGAAAATGGGTTTGGATTAGCTTCGTCTTCGACATAGTTCTTCTTGAAAACTTGTGGAATCATTGCTCATTATGAACTTGGTGATAGGTGGCTTTGGGTCTTGATTGGAGATATTTCTCTTGTCATAATTCTTCTAGGTTTCAAGACTTGTAAACAATCCTTCGATCTTGGCAATGGTAATCTGATAGCTTCTGTAACTGATTGAACATTCTTCAGCTTGTCCTTCCGTAGGTGAAGCATTCGTCCGGCTAGACTAATTAATCCTTCAAGTTTGAACATTATGGTAGGTGTAGTGAAGGTCTTCAATCTTCGTCTTCCTTGTGAATGAAGGTCTTCAAATCTTCAATCTTGACACAATCATTGTCTACTACCCCCTTAAAAGTAGTTTTCCATGGGGTTCAATTGGATAATAGATCTCCAAACGGGTTGTTGCAACTTCGTTCATCTCAAGGTGACCTCCAGGGTTTATAGAGAAGAGGGAAAGAGTTTAAGAGGAGTAAAAGAATCCTACATAAGGAGGAGATACCCCAGAAGATAAACAAAAGATAACACCGAGATAACCGTAAAGCTATTCAAATAAAACTCCAAGCAACTCATTTTCGCAAATAGGGTTTTAGTATCACTGCATAGGAAAACACCAAAAATATGCAGACAATACTAACACAAGAAAGGTTTTGCGCCTACAAACTACGATTTCTATCACTACAGGGGTGTTAACCAACCTAATCCTACATGGTTGGTCACAATAATTCTTTGGGAAAATCTTTGATGTTGACGATTGGAGCATGATCAACGATTGTTGCCTTCTTGAGGTCTCAAAGTGTCTTCTCTTGGGAAAATGTTGCTACTCAGAGCTTCAGGGGTTGAAGTTTGAAACTCTTGGCATGTCTTGAGAAACTTCTGACTTTTCAACACCAAGGGCTGGAAAGGGTGTCATACTATAAGAACAAGGTAGAGAAGTAGATTTCAAACTTTTCTTGAATAAGATAAGTCAAGAAGAGAAATAGTGAAGGAGAACACTACAAGAATATTTTTTTAACAATAGTTTTTCTTATGAAAATAGTCTCTAAGGCTTTTCATTTCTAACTAAGGCCGTGCGACTAAGTCGACATCGGCTCTGATACCACTTCTGTGAGGACCTGGAATTAACTTCCAGATCCTCCTGTGTATATTTGTCAACCCCAGGATCATTGTTGACAACACAGTGAAATGATATCATTGCAGAATACGTAAAAACATTACAAGTAGTATATTTATCACAAGACATACCTAGTGAGATGTCTCATGACATTTACAATCAGAAAACAGCGGAAAGTAAAATGCGTAGTGACTCCATCTCAGCCACAGGCAGTCGATGTAGTCCACGTGACCTCACTCCTACGGATCGCCATAGTAGTCGTAGTCATCACCTTCATCTTCATGGAACTCTGTTGTCAACAAAATTATTGCCATGAGTACATTACGTACTCAACATGCCTCCCTCGGGGAAGGACCTAATAGCTACATGTGGCTTCAAAGGAAGGTTGTATGGCTCATTTGCATAAAAGCTAATTTAGTTTGAAAAATATAGCAGTTGGATAAAAGCAGTTTTTGATGAAAACAAGTTTTATCTCCAGAATAACTTTCATCAAAGTGAGGATCCTCGATCAACTCACACTCTTCATAGGTTCCAAGAATAGGGGTAAAGAGGGAATGTATATGTTTGGATGCTATTGATGACCATTATAAATATTTAGATTATGTCTAATTATTTATTTGCGGTTGACTTTACCTTCGTCATGCCATGTTATGATTATGTAGTTATAATGCATAGGATGGTTTAATTTCATGTGTGTTTGTTATATAGTAGTTTTCTATATAGTTAGTCGAGATGCATAGTGGGAACTACTTGTGGTCAATAGCATAGTTCATATTGGGACGTTAGTCTTGTTGGAAAGCCTCGGTTACCCATCATCAACCTAAACCCTGTCAATTCATTGAGTCCTCTACTTACCTTCCAATCAATCTATCTCCTTTTGGAATCTCCATCTGATCAATATCTTGCTATCCATCCACCCTTAATTCGTTTTGGATGTTATTTGGATTACTTTTGTTTTAGTATTTATTGTTTGTCTTTTGCTATCGTTACGACGAGTAGGGAGTGACGAGGTTGGACAAGGACAGAAACAGGTTACCGAAGAAGGACTCAACAACGAAGGCATGCCTCCTTCTTTGATCATACTTATCCTATGGTTTACAAAATTGCATTAAGTTTTATTGGTTACTATATGCATGCTATTTTAATTCTTGTAGCTAGCATGTCGATTGACACATTACCTTGATCCGCCTGTCGCCTATTCAATTGACACGTGAGTAGAATATAGTATTCTGGTAGAGTAGAAATGCTTAGCCATGCTTATTACCCTATAGGTGCTTTGTTGAATGACCTTTGAGTCATTGACACTTGAAACTTATCGCCGAGTTAGGCTGATTCGCCCTTGTTGATCTCCTCTACTCTCTTCTACTCTGGGTGAAACTTACCATCTGAATACTGATGCGGGCGACAGCTGCATCAAGGATTGAAGGAGCGATTGGGTGCCCTTCACAGGTTGAAGGGGGCAATCAGTCATCCGTGCCGCTTAAGGCCTAATAAGTCTTGGATTTGAAGATTGTGGTAACAGTACAACCACATGCTATATGGGCACTGGCTTGGTCAAGTAAGCTAGTCAGCCTTAGGTGTCAATGTCACCATATCGCAGATGGGATAGCTGCCCTGCGGGGAGTATCCTCGGCACAGATGGGGGGGCGGTTTGAGGACGTACTCTCAGTTCCGTGCGCCAGACCCGGTGGGCATGTCACATCTTTGGGGGATCTAGTCCAAAGACCTCGTCACAATCTCCCTGCCGGTATACCAGATGGTGTACTACGCTAGCGACGGCTAGTGGCAACAAGTCAGGATTGTGTCATGTGGGTAAAGTGTACAACCTCTGCAGAGTGTAAAACTATTCGAATAGCCGTGTCCACGGTCAAGGACAGCACATGAATCTTTCTTGACATACAAGACCTGTCTTGCTTATTCCCTCTTTACCCCTATTCTTGGAACCTATGAAGAGTGTGAGTTGATCGAGGATCCTCACTTTGATGAAAGTTATTTTGGAGATAAAACTTGTTTTCATCAAAAACTGCTTTTATCCAACTGCTATATTTTTCAAACTAAATTAGCTTTTATGCAAATGAGCCATACAACCTTCCTTTGAAGCCACATGTAGCTATTAGGTCCTTCCCCGAGGGAGGCATGTTGAGTACATAATGTACTCATGGCAATAATTTTGTTGACAACAGAGTTCCATGAAGATGAAGGTGATGACTACGACTACTATGGCGATCCGTAGGAGTGAGGTCACGTGGACTACATCGACTGCCTGTGGCTGAGATGGAGTCACTACGCATTTTACTTTCTGCTGTTTTCTGATTGTAAATGTCATGAGACATCTCACTAGGTATGTCTTGTGATAAATATACTACTTGTAATGCTTTTACGTATTCTGCAATGATATCATTTCACTGTGTTGTCAACAATGATCCTGGGGTTGACAAATATACACAGGAGGATCTGGAAGTTAATTCCAGGTTCTCACAGTATGAAAGCTGAAGATGTTAAGAATTTACCTCCTGTTGAAGAAATACATGGCCTTAATTCATCACTTATTGAAGAAACACACGGTCTTGATAACCCGACACAGGTAGTAAAGGTAAATTCTCTCTATAGACATGATAAAGCTGAAATCCCTCCCGCTAAGTTTGCTAGCCAATGTTTGGATGAATTTGATAACTTTATGGTTAAGCAAGAAGATTTTAATGGTTATGTTGGTAGACAATTGAAACATAACGCTTACATGATTGAACACTTGAGTGATTATATGGCTAGTGTTAAAGGTGAACTTAATCTTATTAGTAAACATGCTTCTATGGTTACCACTCAAGTAGAACAAGTACTTCAAGCTCAGAATGATTTGCTCAGTGAATTAAATAATAAGAAAAATGATAGTGTTGTTAGAGTTATGACTAGAGGTGGTAAAATTACTCAGGAGCCTTTGTATCCTGAGGGATACCCTAAGGGAATTGAGCAAGATTCTCAGAGAACTACTATAGATGCATCTAGTCCTTCTAAAAGGAAGAGAAAGAAAAATGATAGGACTTTGCATGCTTCTAGTGAACCTATTATTGACACACCTAAGAATCCCAATGATATTTCTATCTCCGATGCTGAAACACAATCTGGTAATGAACATGAACCTAGTGATAATGTTAATGATGATGTTCATGTTGATGCTCAACCTAGCAATAATAATGGTGTAGAAATTGAACCTGCTGTTGATCTTGATAACTCACAATCAAAGAATCAACGCTATGATAAGAGACTTTGTTGCTAGGAAGCACGGTAAAGAAAGAGAACCATGGGTCTAGAAACCCATGCCTTTTCCTCCTAAACCATCCAAGAAAAAGGATGATGAGGATTTTGAGCACTTTGCTGAAATGATTAGACCTATCTTTTTGCGTATGTGTTTGACTGATATGCTTAAAATGAATCCTTATGCTAAGTATATGAAGGATATTGTCACAAATAAGAGAAAGATACCGGAAGCTGAAATTTCCACCATGCTTGCTAATTATACTTTAAAGGGTGGAATACCAAAGAAACTCGGAGATCCAGGAGTACCAACTATACCATGCTCCATTAAAAGAAACTATGTTAAAACTGCTTTATGTGATCTTGGAGCCGGTGTTAGTGGTATGCCTCTCTCTTTATATCGTAGACTTGATTTGAATAAGTTGACACCTACTGAAATATCTTTGCAAATGGCTGATAAATCAACTGCTATACCTGTTGGTATTTGTGAGGATGTGCCTGTTGTGGTTGCATACGTTACTATTTTAATGGACTTTGTTATTCTTGATATTCCCGAGGACGATAGTATGTCTATTATTCTTGGAAGACCCTTTTTAAATATTTTAGGGGCTATTATTGACTGCACCAAAGGCAATTTCACTTTTCATGTTAATGGTAATGAGCATACAGTACACTTTCTGAGGAAACAACCTCAAGTCCACGGTAATAATTCTATTGGAAAAATTTCAACAATCACTATTGGAGGTTTTGAATTTCCTCTTCCTACTGTCAAGAAGAAATATGATATTCTTATTGTTGGGGACATGCATATCCCCGTTGAGGTAACCTAGTGTTATTCAAAAATCCTCCAGTTTCATGTTACTCGAAATGATTTTGTTAACAAGACCTGATCAACCTTGTTAGTGGATTTATTTTGATGAGCATGTGATGGATGAATTTAGGAAACACAACTCTCTATACCCTCTTTTTAATTTCGGTTATTTATATTAAATAAAGCAAAAATAGTATTTTTCTGTCTGTTTTCTGAATTATCCATGCAATAAAAAAATACCCCGAAAATAAAAGTTCTCCAAATGCCCTGAAAATTAAATATGATTTTTCTAGAATATCTGGCACTGAGAACACACCAGGGGAGCAAGCACCTGGCCACGGGGGTCCAGGGTGCGCCCACCCCCTGGGCGCGCCCCTTGCCTCGTGGGCCCATGGTGGCTCCCCTCCACTTATTCCAGCCACCACACACTCCTTCTTCCTCCCAAAAAAATCACCAACCAGCTCAAGCACGAGTTCTAGCTCATCTTGCTGCCATTTTCGATCTTCTAGCTCAAAACTCCATTCACAAAACTGCTTTGGGGGATTGTTCTTTGGTATGTGACTCCTCCAATGGTCCAATTAGTTTTTGTTCTAATGCTTTATTCATTGAAATTTTTTGCTGCTTAGGTGACCTTGTTCTTGAGCTTGCATGTCAAATTTATGTGGTCAAAAGTGTTTTAATGCATGATATTGCCTCTAGGCACTTGTAGGAGTAGTTGCTATCAATATTGTTGAGTTTGGTTCACTTTTATTTTGAGTTACTAAGAATTTTAGAAATTTTTCAGAGGAATAAATATGTTTAGGAAAATGTACCAAGGTGGTTCTTCAAGGAAGAAAGGACCCAGACCCGTAATACGCGATGCAGACGATGAACCGTCGAGGAATGCTCAAGTGCGGCCTTCTGAATGGCCGTCAGAGGACTTCATGGTTCGAGCAGGAGTCAAGGAGGAATTTGAAGCATATGTGCGTAATGCCGATCTTGAGAGCTTCGAGGTAGATAAGTGTCGTCAATACCTCTATTTAACTGATTCATTTGTGAGAAGGTTCAAATTTTCATCCTCGTGCAATTCACAAACTGTCCTGTTTGATCTTTATGATAAATCTTATACCATGGATTTAGAGGATTTTAATACTGCCTGCAAACTCCCACGATGGGGTAGTGCTAGTGAACCTAGCAAATCTGAGCTTAGAAATTTTCTTGCTAGTATTACAATGGGGGAATCTAGAGATATAACACAAGCCACCATAGGGAGCATTCATTTTCCCGCTATACATTATTTTGCTCTCTTCATAGGAAGGTGCATAAACACTAAAGATGAAGCATGTCACATGTGTGTACCTGATCTTAGCGTTCTCAGGAGCGCTGTTTTAGGAGATAAACAATACAACTTGGGGGCTATTGTTGCACGTAGGTTGCATAATAATCGTATTCATGGAGATTTCTTTGGTGGAATTTATGCAACTCATATAGCTAACTTTCTTGAGATACCCATACGTGGAGATGATATTGAGTTGCCTCCTTCTTATATAGATTATGATGCTATGGTTCGTCATCAGTTTGTTGAGAGGAACGATCAGTTCCTCTAATACCGACTAATCTTTGACAGACGACGCACCTATCACGTCGCTCTCCCTGCTCCCGCTTTCTTTGACTTTCAAGCAAAGGGGAGATGTTTTATAACCAGGGACGAGGCAAGTGAGTACTAAAGAAGGGCGGAGGCAGCCCGCCTCCAAGCTGCAGCTCATCAGGCAATTGCCGCTGCATCTCAGTACGACCCTGATTACAACTTTGGATATCCGCCAGGCCAGCCTTGGTCATAGACCAACTGGCCTAAGCTTGGGGGGTACGTATTTCTCACCGACATTACATTTATGTTCACACACTCATTCTAGTTGTCGGTGCTCATACGTTTTCATTGTATCGTCCATGCTAGTTTATTTTCCTTTTTATGCTTTCTTCTTGTGTGTTTGATAAACCTTAGGAAAAACAAAAAAAATAGTTGTAGCTTTTAGTTAGTTTACTTTCCATGCCTGTAGTAGTAGTAATTAAAAAGAAAACCCAAAAAGATTTCTCGTTCTTCTTTTGCTTTTTAGGAGCTTTCCCGTGTAAATAGTTTTGTTTCTTTTCTTTGGGGGTCGAGAGGAGAAAGACCATAATGAAGATGTTGAGTGGCTCTCATATGCATTATTGTTGATCTAACAAAGAGCCCATATTACCTTGTATTCTCTCTTGAATTGAATGCTTGCAGATTCTAGCTTAGTCCAATGCACATGCACTATTATTATTATCCACACTATTCGGCCGTGCAAGTGAAAGGCAATAATGATGATTATATGATGAACTTATTGAGGTGAGAAAAGCTGGTATGAAGTCGAACTCTCTCTTGTTTTTGTAAATATGATTAGTTCATCATTCCTGATTCAGCCTATTATGAAAGAAACACATTTGCAATGACAGTTAGAGATTGCAGTTGCTTATGCCGTGCTTAATCAGCTAGGAGCTTATAATGGTTTACCTTGCGTGCCAACATGCTATTAAAATGGTTGTGATGTGGTATGATAGGTGGTATCCTATTTTGAATGATTCGAGTGGCTTGACTTGGCACATGTTCACGCATGTAGTTGAAACAAAATCAACATAGCCTCTACGATATTTGTGTTCATGGTGCATTATATCCTACTCATGATTGCATTCGGTGTCGATTAATCTTAATGCATGTTCATGACTATTGTCGCTCTCTAGCTGGTCGCTTCCCAGTCTATTTCTAGCCTTCGCTTGTACTAAGCGGGAATACTGCTTGTGCATCCAATTCCATAAACCCCAAAGTTGTTCCATATGAGTCCACCATACCTACCTATATACGGTATCTACCTGCCGTTCCAAGTAAATTTGTATGTGCCAAACTCTAAACCTTCAAATAAACATTCTGTTTTGTATGCTCGAGTAGCTCATGTATCAACTACGGTTGTCTGTATCTTCCATGCTAGGCGGGTTATTCTCAAGAGGAGTGGACTCCGCTCCTCACTCACGAGAAAATGGCTGGTCACCGGGATGCCCAATCCCATGCATTATGCAAATCAAATCAAAATAACTGCAAACAAAACTCCCTGGGGACTCTTGTTAGTTAGAGGCACTCGTTGTTTCGAGCAAGCCATGGATTGATGCTTGTCGGTGGAGGGGGAGTATAAACGGAGATTATTTTTGGAATATATAAAAAATACTAGAAGAAAGATCCACGCCAGGGGGCCCACACCCTGTCCACGAGGGTGGGGGCGCGCCCCCTACCTCGTGGGCCCCCTGACGCTCCACCGACCTCAACTCCAACTCCATATATTCGTGTTCGGGGAGAAAAAACCCAGAGAGATGGATTCATCGCATTTTATGATATGGAGCCGCCGCCAAGCCCTAAACTCTCTTGGGAGGGCTGATCTGGAGTGCGTTCGGGGCTCCGGAGAGGGGAATTCGTCGCCATCGTCGTCATTAACCTTCCTCCATCACCAATTTCATGATGCTCACCGCCGTGCGTGAGTAATTCCATCGTAGGCTTGCTGGACGGTGATGGGTTGGATGAGATTTATCATGTAATCGAGTTAGTTTTGTTAGGGTTTGATCCCTAGTATCCACTATGTTGTGAGATTGATGTTGCTATGACTTTGCTATGCTTAATGCTTGTCACTAGGGCCCGAGTGCCATGATTTCAGATCTAAACCATTTATATTATCACCATTATATCTATGTTCTAGATCCGATCCTCGAAAACTGTGTTGAATCAATAAATTTGGGTTGAATACTCTACCCTCGAAAACTATTGCGACCCCCTATACTTGTGGGTTATCATCCATCCACATCACGGAGTTGTTGCTTGCCGGGGAGAAGTACAAGGTGGTCGGGTTCGGCCTCGAGTACACCCGCGCTCGTGCCGGGTCTCGTCCCAAACTCGTCGTCGCCCAGATGTGCGTGCGCCACCACGTCCTCGTCTACCACTATTGCCTGGCCACAAGGCCTTGTGAGCGTTTCACTAGGTTTGTCAACAGCCCCCACTACATGTTTGCTACGGTGGACATCACCAACAATGTAAAGGCGCTCAAGAATTCGGGCATTGCCTGCCAGAATCTTGTTGATATCCAGTGCCAATACAAGATCAGGGGCAGCAAGGAGCATGAGAAGGACTCATTGGTTCACCTTGCCGAGGCCATCATCGACCCCTACTACAGAGACATGAAGGATTCGTGCAACAAGGACTAGCTTTCCTGGCACTCAGCCTGGATGGAGAAACTCGACAAAGCTCACGTCGTGTACGCGGCCAAGGAGGCGTACACGAGCTACGACATGTACACGTAGATCGTTGACATGAGGAAGTCCCTCCTTCCCCAAAACGGCCAGGGATCTAGCCGGAAGCAGAGCAATGGCAAGCGTTGTTGCAACAATAAGTAGATGATTAGATCCTCGTTTCTCCTACTTTAGTATGCATGTAATTGCTTTCTTTGGTGTGTGGAAATGTTATGTGTGTAGTTACTTGTGTAATTGTATGCTTAATTTGGTTATGCAATGTTGTCTTTTTAAGTATATATGTTGATGCTGTAGACAGAGCGTAGATGCTGTGCGGACAAAGAAAATCACATTGCACACAGACTAAACAATGGAACCCGTCGGTGATGTTTTCATCAATCACTCACAATTGTATACTAGCAATCGTTTGCTCACAACACACACGACTTGTTAGCAGTTATCGTGTGTGTTGTTATCGGTCTTCGCACACGTCTCCTATTACAGACCTGTTTGCCTCGTATCACACACATCTTGTTCATTTGAACAGTTTCTGTTCTCATGTCTCAGCGCAAACAGTTCATCCGACTGAACCGCATGCCGTATATTGCTCACACCTTTGATCTGGCTAACCGTTTCTTTTGTGTTGCCTAATCACAAATAGTTCATCCGAGTGAACCCTATGTTATGTATCGCACATGCCTCCATCTGGCTGCCCGTTTCTTTTGTTCCTGCTCATCGCAAACAATTCATTGAACTGAACCGTATGCCCTTCATCCCACATGCAACTAAAACCTAAACCGTGTTTGATGCATCCATCATCATAAATGTTTTACACATTTCTGACAGTTTTCATACAGCACCGTTTGCGATTATGGCATCACACACAGTTTCTTGAAGGGTCTCTAATCGTAGTGTCGCGTTAGCAGCATCCTGCAGTAGTGCAAGATCGGATCTAGAACATAGATATAATGGTGATAATATAAATGGTTTAGATCTGAAATCATGGCACTCGGGCCCAAAGTGACAAGTATTAAGCATGGCAAAGTCATAGCAACATCAATCTCAGAACATAGTGGATACTAGGGATTAAGCCCTAAGAAAACTAACTAGATTACATGATGAATCTCATCCAACTCCTCACCGACCAGCGAGCCTACAAAAGAATTACTCACTACCGGTGGGGAGCATCATGGAATTGGCGATGGGGAAGGGTGGGTGATGACGAAGATCGAAGATCCCCCTCTCCGGAGCCCCAAACGGACTCCAAATCTAGCGTCTCAATGAAGAACAGGAGACGGCGGCGGCTCCATCTCGTGGAACGCAATAATTCTTTCTCCCTAAATTTTTTCTAGAAAAATAGGATTTTATAGCATCGGTTTCAGGGTCTGCGGGGCCACCAGGTGGGGACAACCCACATGGGCGCGCCTAGAGGGGGGCGCGCCCTGGTGGGTTGTGCCCACCCAGGTGCCCCCCTCCAGTGGTTCTTGGCTCCAGAAATTCTTATTTATTATATAAAAATCCTCACAAAGTTTCGTTCCATTCTGAGAACTTTTATTTCTGCACAAAAAACAACACCATGGTAGTTCTACTGAAAACAGCATTAGTCCGGGTTAGTTTCATTCAAATCATGCAAATTAGAGTCCAAAAGAAGAGGAAAAGCGTTAGGAAAAGTAGATACGACGGAGACGTATCAACTCCCCCAAGGTTAAACCTCAAGCAATTCAGTTGATAAACTGAAAGTGAAAAGAAAAACTTTTACGAACTCTTTTGCTCTTGTTTGCATAAATAAGGTTAAACAACACCCAGGTTTTCAGCCAATAATATAACTAACCATGCTGACAATAACTCTTAAAAATTATATTAACTCATACCAATGACATAATCAACTAGCAAGCAATAATAAAATATCTCAAACAACAACACGTTATCAAAACAACCATGATATAATATGATAATAGTGGTATCTCGCTAGCCCTTTCTGAGACCGCAAAACATAAATGTAGAGCACCTCCAAAGTTCAAGCAGCGACTAAACATTGTAATTCATGGTAGACAAGATCCAGTCATGATGCACCCAACATTAGCTACACAAAATGCATCAGCATGACAACAGTGCTCTCGGGTTCTAGCACTTATTTTAGAAGGTGATGACACGACATAAAAGTAAATAGATAGTCCCTTCGCAGAGGGAAGCATTGATTTGCAGAGGTGCCAGAGCTCAAGTTTTTAAAGCAGGGGTAAATGAAATTTTGATAAATCCACCCTTCTTGTTTACTTCACGACCATCAGTTATCTATATCTTCCATGTTAAACAAGCAAGTGGCAGTTCCCAAGCGATAAAGTAAAGGTTATGACTCCATAGGAGTTTTTTTTGATTATTTGAAAGATCAATTCTTTTTGTAGTTTGGGACTGGGCATCCCTATTACCGCCCTTTTCTCGTGCAGTGGTGAGTGAATAAACACTCATCCTGAGAATAACCCGCTTAGCACGGAAGATACTGACTACCTCCTGTCGCTCCATGAACGATCCAGGCAAACAAAAGGATATTTTTTGAAGCTTTTAGAGGTGGCACATGAAAGTTTACTTAGGACGGCTGGGTAATACCGCATATAGGTAGGTATGGTGGACTCATCTAGAATAACTTGGGTTCAAGGTTTTTGATGCACAAGCAGAATTCCCACTTAGTACATGCGAAGGCTAGCAAATAGGTTGAGAAGCGGCCAACTAGAGAGCAACAACGGTCATGAACATGCATTATGCATAAGTAAGATTGGACACTAGCATGAGTAGGATATGAACACCATGAACATAAATATCATAGAGGCTATGTTGGTTTTGATTCAACTACATGCATGAACATGTGCCAAATCAAGCCACTCAAACATTCAGAGTATACCATATCATCATACTACATCACAATCATTTTAATGCAATGTTGACATCCAAGATAAATCTTTATCCACTCCTAGCTACTTATGCATGTCATGAGAAACTATAATCTCTAATTGTCATTGCAAACATGTTTAATCATAATGAGCTAAATCATGGATACTATGTTAAACATATTTACAAAAACAGAACAAGTCGAGTTCATACCCGTTTCTCCCGGCCACGACCAGTTCATCAAATATCATTATTATTGCCTTTAACTTGCACGACCGAACGGTATGAAAATAATAATAGTGCAAGAGTGACGTGGACTAAGCTGGAATCTGCAAACATTTTATTCAACAGGCGAAGACAAGGTAAAATGGGCTCTTTGTTAGATCAATAATAATGCATATGAGAGCCACTCAACATTTTTATCGTGGACTTCTCCTTGGTACAACTCAATAAAAAGAAAAGAAATTCAGAGAAACACACTGAAATATTTTTGGAGTTTTTGGTTTTCTTGAACAAGCAAATAAATGGAAAAAGCAAAAACGAGAAAAAAATATTTACATGGGAAAGCTCCCAACAAGCAAAAGAAGAACAAGGAAATCTTTTTGGGTTTTGTTTTTAGTGCTACAGCTAACTACTCTAGAAAGAAAAATAAAAAAGAAGCAGGAAATATTTTTGGATTTTCTCAAAGTTTTTCAAACGGAAGAAGTAAGCGAGAGAATAAATTTAACATGGATAGTTCAATGAAAAAGTGTGGACACTGACAAATGAAATGTGTGAACATGAATGTAAAGTCGGTGGAAATATGTATTCCCCCAATCTTAGGCTTTTGGCCTAACTTGGTAATCAATCAGTAGTCGAAGAAACCATGGGGTCCCATGTCGAAATGTTGAGGAGCGGGCACCTGTGGATCCCACTGCTGAGGCTCAGCCTGTGCTGCATCTAGGTTGTTCCGGTAGGCGATGATGTCCGTAGGCATAATCTTGTATCCACCCCTGCAATAAACTAGTGGTGTTCCATGGCTGCTCGGTCTAGGTGAACCTTGGGCGAAGGAAAATCATGCTGGCGTATCTGAATGTTAAAGCGATTAGCCAAGCGAGTAGCATAAATACCACCATGTATTTTTCCCTTGGATTTATTAATATGGAGGCGGCATGCCACAATAGCTCCCAAGCTATAAGTGATGTCTCCTTAGAGTGCACGATGTAAAACAGCAAGGTTTGGGGCATTGAGTGCACCCACCTTCTCTCTAGCAAGCAATCACTTTGCAATGAAAAGAGCAAAATAATGAACGACATGAAAATGCAAGCTAGTAGCGGTGGCACTTGACACCCCTCTCTCATCCCATATAGTCATAGTACGATAAAAGCCTTCAAAGTCTGCAGGCCTAGGCTCTGCTAAACTCCCATCAGAAGGAATCAAGCATATATCACAAAATTCAGTAAGCGGTATCTGATGGGGCTCAGCGTATAAATTAAGCTACACTTCAGGGGGATTATTCCTAGGAAGGAAAGTAAAACTTTGCACAAATGAGTTTGTGAGGAGATGATACTGTTCACATTCAGCTGCGATGAAATCGGTGAGGCCGGCATTAGCAGCATATTGTGTAAACTCCTGAAGGATTCCCGCCCCTTCCATGAAAGGGTCATGCGGCCATTCGCACGGCCCTAGCTCCGCCATCCTCCGGGTATGGAGATCGATGTCACATGACTTCACAATCACTCCCTTGGAGTTCTTCTTGGAAGCAAACTTCATAAAGATACTCATGTTTTTCCTATGAACAAAAATTCTGAAAATTTTAGTCCATAAAATTTTCTCAACAAAACTTTACAAGATTGGTAGCAACTACTCATAGGGATGCATAGAGGCCATAGAAAGCATTCAAACTACTTAAAACTCTAAGAATTAAACATGCAATCTCATCTACAGCAGCACCAAGAGTAGCTAATTATTCAAAATATAAACCACTAAAGCAAAAACTAATTGGACAAATGGAGGAGTCACATACTAAGCAACAATCCCCCGAAAGAGTTTCGAAAACGGAGCTTCAAGCAAAGAGATCGAAATCCACGTGGTTGAGAGCAAGAACACGAGAGAGAGAGAGAGAGAGAGAGAGAGAGAGAGAGAGAGAGAGAGAGAAATGGTGATTTTTTTCTGGAGGTAGGTGGTGATGTGGGATGAAAGAGATAAGTGAGGGGCCCCACATGGGGACCACAACCCGCCAGGGCGCGCCTGGGGGTCCTGGCGCACCCAGGTGGGTTGTTCCCACCTGGTGCACTTCCCTCTGATGTTATTTGCACCAAAATTTCTTAAATATTCAGAAAAAATCATATTAAATTTTTAGAGCATTCTGGGAACTTTTATTTTTGGGTCATTTTTTATTCCAAGAGGAAATTCAGAAAACATGCAACACATGGCACTTTATTTTATTTAACTAATAAAAATGGAAAACAAAAGGTAGGGACAGAAGGTAGTGCCTACTAAATTCATCAACTTCATACCTTTGAAAAATGATATATTAATAAGGTTGATCAAGTCTTATTAACAACCACTTTTGATTAACATGAAACCGAAGAACTTTCATAAATCACTAAGTTACCTCAATGGGGATATGAATGTCCCCAACAATAAGCATTTCATATTTCTTTTTGACAGTAGGTAGAGGTAGTCGAAAACTTCCAATAATGATTGTCAGAGATTTTTCAATAACATGAATATCATTCACTTGGAATTGTTTCTTCGAAAAGTGCACTGTATGCTCATTAACATTGATATGAAAAGTGACCTTTCTTTTATTGCAATCAATAACAGCCCCTGCAGTATTCAAGAAGGGTCTACCAAGGATAATCGACATGTTGTTGTCCTCGGGCATCTCAAGTATAACAAAGTCAGTCAAAATAGTAACATTAGCAACAACAACGGGCACATACTCACAAATACCGATAGGTATGGCAGTAGATTTGTCACCTATTTGTAAAGATATTTTAGTAGGTGTGAGTTTATCCAAATCAATTCTTTTATATAGAGAGAAAGGAATAACACTAACACCAACTCCCAAATCACATAAAATAGTTTTCACATAATTTCTTTTGATGGAGCAAGGTATAGTTGGTATTCCCGGATCTCCAAGTTTCTTAGGTACTCCATCTTTAAAAGTATAATTAGCAAGCATGGTGGATATTTCAGCTTCCGGTATTTTTCTCTTATTGGTGATGATGTATTTCATGTACTTTGCATAAGGAGGCATTTTAAGGATATCAGTCAAGCAAGTATGCAAAAAGACTGGCCTCAGCATTTCAGCAAAGCGTTCAAATTCTTCATCATCTTTCTTTTTAGTTGACTTAGGTGGAAATGGCATAGGTTTTTGAACCCACGGTTCTCTTTCTTTACCATGTTTTATAGAAACAAAGTCTCTTTTATCATATCTTTTATTCTTGGGTTGTGGGTTATCAAGATCAACTGCTAGTTCTATCTCAACATCATTGTCTGGTTCTTTATTATTTGTTTGAGTGTCTTCATGAACCTCATCATTGTATTGTAGCGACCAGACCTCAGACAGTCTGATCTCTGTGCTTTAGTGTCATCCCTGGATCAGTAATGCTGACACGCACAATACTTGAAGGATTTATAACAGAGTAGCAATCACACACTTATTACATCGAATGTCTCAAAAGAGAACTTATTACAATAAATATGGCATAAGGCCATCTAATAACAATAACAGCGGAAGGCTTGGAAGATAAGTGAGTCCATCAACTCCAACGGCATCACTGAGTATAGAACCACGACCTAAAGGCAACTTATTCATCGTCTAAAAAGTCTGCAACACGAACATTGCAGCCCGAAAACGGGTCAGCACATGGAATATGCAGGCAAAGTAACACATGGAGAGCAATGAAAGAATAAAGCTATACTACATGCATATATGGCTAGTGGAAAGCTCTATGGTTACAGTTTTTGCATAAAGCCAATTTTTCCCTACTGCAAAGGAATAAATTTTTATTTAACTATCATGGTGGTTGTTGAACATTGAGAAGATAGACATCCTCTCAATCCCAATTAAGCATTAAAATTATAACCCAACAATATTAATTAAAGTAACATGATGAGATTCACATGATAATCCAAGTACTAGATAATCAAGACGTCCATAACCGGGGACACAACTAACCATGATTAGTTTATACACTCTGTAGAGGTTTGCGCACTTTCCCCCACAAGACTCGATCTCCTCCATTGGGATTCTCGCACTACATGATGTTTGAGAAACGGATGACCGAGACATAGTCTTTCAGAAGCGCTAGCACCTTACGATCGGGTAGACAGTACCAACCTACGTCCCCTACATCTGCTAGTCTACCACTGTAAGAGTTCACACGACTTAGTCAACTATGCTAGAGCCCATAGTAGCTTGTGGCTGCACATGGAAGTTTCTAGTATGAAAAATCTCATGATCCATTTGAGCCTTGGTGACGGTCCATAAAAAATAGGCAATCACTGGAATACCCAGGTGCCTCAATCCACCCAAATGTGTCTTTAAGTTGCCGCCTTAAATAAACCATTAATTTACCAATATCACATATGTCATGGATACACTCACCCAATCCACGTCTACTATCATAGCATGGCATAACAAGCAAACGTAGAAGTAACTCCCAAGGGTTTGATAATAAAACAGGTAATAGGTACTACCTCATCTACTTCCCAAAACCCACATATTAATTAGATCCTAATCATGCAATTATTTGAGGATTGATCTAATGCAATAAAAACTGGGTAGTGAAGAGGTATGATCAAAGTGTTACTTGCCTTGCTGATGATCCGTGAAACCTAGAGATTCAAAGTAGCAAGCGGCGCACTCCGAGTACTCTATCGCAAACAAACAAGCATATAATAAGTACTCATCTAATGCACGGGTATAACTCAAATAAGAGATCTAACCAGAAAGTTCAACTTAAGAACTCCGGTTTGCAAAAAGAATCAAATCGAACGAAGCAACGAAAGTCAAACGGCGAAAGAAACAAGCTTCGTTTACTAATCTAGATCTAAGTCAAATTTTACAAAAGTAAAAACTTGTTTGAGCTGGTTAAACGGAAAGAGGGTTTCGAGATGAAACTCCAGGCACTTGAATCGTCTGATTCTGATAAACGAGCGAAAAGATAAACTAAAACGAAAATCAGATAAGAAATCGCGACCAGAAATAATCGCGGAAAAATCCGAGAAAAAGAAAAACTGACGAACAGATTAACGACCGAACGTTTGTTAACTGTAACTAAACGGTGAACGCGTTCGTTAGAACGAACGAACGAGCGAACACTCGCTAAATAAAAGAACTGATAAAACTGATCTAATAAAAAACCTAGGGTTTTCAAAAAAAACGAATCGGTTTTTCTTAGTAAACCGGGGCGGTGGCGGGCGGCTACCTCGTCGGGGCTCCGGCGAAGTCCGGCGGCTCCGGCAGGGCTTCGGGCGGTGGCGGGGTGAGGGGGCGTCGGCGGCGGGGCGGGGCGAGGTGAGGCGAGGCGGCGGGGTGGGGTGGCGGGGGCTATTTAAGGAGGGGGCGTCCTGGCTTGGGGGAGGGGGCGCCTCGGGAGGCGTGCTCCTCCCAGACTCGGGCGGCGGCGGCGATCGGGACTCCGGTCCCGATCCGGTGCGGGAGACGGTGGCGCGGACGGGCTGGCCTGGCTCTGCTGGGCTTCGGCCCAGTCGGGCGCGCGGAAGCTTTAAAAAAATAATTCCACCAAAACTAAGAAAAATTCTAGAAAATAAAATAAAAATCTAAAAATGCCAAAACAAATTTTCACCGTCTAAATAAAATATTTAGAACAATGTGAACATTTTCTTGGCCCTAAAATGCAGTTTTGAAAAACGTGCAATTTTTCCTAAATTCAAATAAAATAGCGAGAAAACTCTGAAATAAAAACCTTACTTGATTTTTTTTCATTAAACCTTAAATATTTCTTTATGTTGGGAAAGTCATTTTATTCCCTCTCTCATATTTTTATTATAGAAATAATTGAAGATAAAATAAATAAAATCAATGATCCTATTTTCAAAATTTGAGAGAAACCCAAATATGAAAATAACGAAATCCCCAACTCTCTCCATAGGTCCTTGAGTTGCGTAGAATTTCTGGATCAGGCCAAAAGCAAATAAAATATGATATGTAGTGATGACCTAATGTATAACATTCCAAATTGAAACTTTGGGATGTTACAAACCTACCCCCCTTAAGATGAATCTCGCCCTCGAGATTCGGGTTGGCTAGAAAATAGGTGAGGGTGGTCCTTCAGCAGTTCTTCCTCTCGCTCCCAGGTGGCTTCATCCTCGGTGTGGTGGCTCCACTGAACTTTGCAAAACTTGATAACCTTGCTGCGGGTGACTCGGCTGGCATACTCAAGAATCTTTACTGGTTTCTCCTCACAGGTCAAATCACTATCCAGCCGAATTGCTTCCAGCGGCACTGTATCTCTTAGCGGTATGTCCGCCATCTCTGCGTGGCACTTCTTCAATTGAGAGACGTGGAACACGTCGTGAACTCCCGACAATCCATTAGGCAATTCCAACTTATAAGCAACTTCTCCCATGCGTCCCACTACTTTGTAGGGTCCCACAAAGTGTGGCGCTAGCTTTCCCTTAACTCCAAAACGCTTAACTCCTCGAAGTGGAGATACTCGAAGATACACTCGGTCTCCGACTTCGTAAACTGTATCCATGCGTTTAGAATCTGCGTAACTCTTCTGCCTGGACTAGGCTACCTTGAGCCTATCGCGAATCAATTCCACCTTCTGTTTAGACTCCTTAATCAAATCCGGTCCAAACAACTGGCGGTCTCCAACTTCATCCCACGACAATGCGGTCCTGCACCTCCTTCCATACAAGGCTTCGAAAGGGGCCATCTTCAAACTGGATTGATAACTGTTGTTGTAAGAGAACTCTGCATATGGCAAATTGTCGTCCCAGCTAGATCCATAATCTAGCGCACAAGCTCTCAGCATATCCTCCAAAATCTGATTGACTCTCTCGGTCTGTCCATCAGTCTGCAGATGAAAAGTTGTACTAAACTCTAGCCTGGTACCCAAAGTTTCGTGCAACTGATTCCAGAACTTTGAGGTAAACTAGGTTCTTCTATTTGATACAATGCTCCTCGGAACTCCATGCAGACATAGGATCCTGGTCATGTATATCTTTGCCAACTTAGCACTGGTGTAAGTGGTCTTTACTGGGATGAAATGAGCTACCTTCGTCAAGCGATCGACTACAACCCATATCAAGTCATAGCCTGAACGGGTTCTTGGTAATCCCGTGATAAAATCCATGCCTAGCTTATCCCACTTCCATTCGGGTATCGGCAATGGTTGTAGCAATCCTGCTGGCTTCTGATGCTCTGCCTTTACTCTCTGACATACATCACAAACTGCTACATACTCCGCAATATCCTTCTTCATTCTGGTCCACCAGAAAGTATCCTTCAAATCCAAATACATCTTGGTATTTCCTGGGTGAATCGAATATGGTGAATCATGGGCCTCCTGCAGAATCAACTTCCTGATCTCCGGGTCATTAGGCACATAAACACGGTCTTCAAACCATAGGGTATCGTGCTCATCCTCACGAAATCCTTTAACTTTTTCTTTGCTCAACTTCTCCTTTATAGAGGCAACCTCCTTGTCAGTCTTCTGAGCTTCTCTGAGCTTATCCATCAAAGTAGACTGAATCTCCAATGCTGCTACATAGCCTCTCGGAACTATCTCCAAACATAGCTCACGAAGGTTTTCGGCTAACTCCTTCGGTAAATCTCCCGTCATTAGTGTGTTGACATGGCTCTTACGGCTCAGCGCATCGGCTACTACGTTAGCCTTTCCGGGATGATAATGCAATCTCATATCATAATCCTTGATGAGCTCCAACCATCTCCTTTGCCTGAGATTTAGCTCCTTCTGCGTGAAAATATACTTCAAACTCTTGTGATCCGTGTATACTTCACAATGGTTTCCAATGAGAAAATGTCTCCAAGTCTTCAATGCATGCACTACGGCTGCTAACTCCAAATCATGCGTGGCATAATTCAACTCATGAGGTTTCAGCTGTCGTGAAGCATACGAAACAACTCTTCCCTCCTGCATAAGCACTGCTCCAAGTCCTCGACGTGAAGCGTCGCAATACACCTCATAATCCTTGCTCTGATCTGGCAGAATCAACACTGGTGATGTAACCAAACGTTTCTTCAACTCCTGGAAACTGGCCTCACATTCCTCAGTCCATTTGAACTTGGTATCCTTCTTCAACAACTCCGTCATAGGCTTCGCAATTTTTGAGAAATTCTCTATAAATCTCTGGTAGTATCCTGCAAGTCCAAGAAAACTCCGGATCTCTCCAACTGTTGTTGGTGCTTCCCAATTTGTCACAGTGACAACCTTGGTGGGATCTACTGCTATACCTTCTCCGGATATAACGTGTCCGAGGAATCCAACTTCCTTCAACCAAAACTCACATTTGCTGAACTTGGCATATAACTGATGTTCTCTGAGCTTCTCAAGTACCAAACGCAAATGCTCCTTATGCTCCTCTTCATTCTTTGAGTAGACCAAAATATCATCAATGAACACCATGACGAACTTATCCAAAAACTCCATAAACACCTTATTCATCATGTTCATGAAATATGCAGGTGCGTTAGTCGGACCAAATGACATAACGGTATACTCGTACATCCCATACCTGGTGGTAAAAGCCGTCTTAGGTATATCCTGCTCTCGAATTTTCAACTGATGGTATCCTGATCGCAGATCGATCTTGGAAAATACCTTAGCTCCTTGCAATCGATCAAACAGATCATTGATCATCGGCAGTGGGTACTTGTTCTTGATTGTTACTTCATTCAATCCTCGATAATCAACAACCATCCTTAACGATCCATCCTTCTTCTCCACTAGAAGTATTGGCGATCCCCAAGGCGAAGAACTTGGGTGAATATATCCTTTATCCAGTAATTCTTTAATCTGTTTCTTAATATTCTCCAAATCTTTTGCGGGCATCCTGTATGGTCTCTTAGATATGAGCCCTGTGCCTGGCAAAAGCTCAATCAAAAACTCAATATCTCTATCCGGTGGCATGCCTGGCAACTCCTCTGGAAATACGTCAGGGAAATCCTTCACCACTGGTACTTCCTCCTGCACAACTCCTGATAAGGAATTTACTTGAGTCCTCTTCGGCACATGCCGGGATACATACTTGATCCTTCTTCCTTCTGGCGTCGTAAGCAAAATTGACTTACTGGCGCATTCAATGTTCCCTCCATACTTCGATAACCAATCCATGCCTAATATCACATCCAATCCTTGAGATTCCAATACTATTAGGTCCGAGGGAAATACATAGTTACCAATCCTTAATGGTAACCGATCACACCATAGACTAGCCATATACTCTGCTCCAGGCGAGGTTACTAACATGGGTGACCTAAGGGCTTGGGTTGGCAGTTTATACTTATCCACAAATCCCCTTGAGATGTATGAATGCGATGCACCAGTATCAAAAAGGACGAGTGCAGTAAATGACTTAACCAAAAACTTACCTATTACTGCATCTGGCTGAGCTTCAACCTCCTCCACGTTAACGTGGTTCACCTGTCCCCTATTGAAAGGGTCCGGCTTCTTCCCAGAGCTTACATTGCCATTTCCATTCTGGGCTTCAGGACATTCATTGGCGTAATGTCCAGTCTTCTGGCACTTATAGCAAGTGACTTGGCTCAGGTCTCTCTTGGCTGGTGTTGATGGGTTGGTACGGTTCTGGCCGTTGCTTCCTCCATTCCCATTACCATTCTTGGGGCCATTATGATTGTGCGAGCTACCTCCTCCATGGGTATGCTGAAAATGTCCTCCCAGTTTAGGGGTAAAACATGGCTTCTGCTGAGCTCCAGAATTGTACTTCCCTTGTCCATACTTCCTCTTGCGGTTTTCAATCTGCTGCTGCTTCCCTTCAATCATAAGAGCGCGATCTACCAACTCCTGGTAGTTGTTGAAGCTTGCTACCATCAACTGCATGCTCAACTCATCATTCAGTCCTTCCAGAAACTTCTCCTGCTTAGCTGCATCCGTAGCAACGTCATCTGGGGCATAACGCGCTAGCTTACTAAAGTCATCCACATACTGGCTAACTTTCCATCCTCCTTGGTGCAAGTTGTGAAACTCACGCTTCTTCATGGCCATAGCTCCTGCTGAAACATGGGTTGTACGGAAAGCCTGCTGAAATTGGTCCCATGTCACCATGGCTATAGGGTAGGTGACAGTGTAATTCTCCCACCATGATGCTGCTGGTCCATCCAACTGATGTGCGCAAAGCGCACCTTCTCAGCATCAGTACATCCTGTAGTGGTTAACTCCCTTCCAATCTTGCGGAGCCAATCATCTGCTACTATAGGCTCGGTGCTACTGGAGAACACCGGTGTGTTCAGCCTAAGAAAACGGGTTAAGTGATCAACTGGTGGTGGCGGTGGTGGGTTGTTGTTGTTGTTGTTCCCTTGATTCTGATTCTGGACTAGCAACTGCATCAAGGTATTCTGCTGCTGGATTAACTGAGTGAGCTCCGGTGGGAAAGCAAATCCATTGTCACGTCTCGGAGGCATCTGGAGGTTTTTTAGAAAAGATGAGAATATAGAATAGAATGAGGTCTAGAGAGAAAACACTACCCATATGCACATGAGGCAAATGCAAACAAAATCACTTCATTCAAATCAAACAAGGCATACAACGGTCTATCTATCATTACAAAAGTGCTCGGGCTATACTAGATACATGGGGGAATACTACTACTGTTATGGTGGTCGACTAGAAAAACTGCTCCGATGAAGACTCCATGATATCTGCTCCAGCTTCATCAACATAGTCATCATCGCTATCGTCTGGGTCTGAGTCGGTGTCGTCGATGATGATATAGTTCTCTGGACAAGTGCAATCTTCGTCTTCTCCTCCAGACACGGGAAATCCCATGAATACTTTTAGCTTCTTCTTCAGATCTTCGTTCTTCTCCACGAGTGTTGCTATTTCCTCCTCATATCCATCGCGTGTAGACTTGAGTTCTTCTTCCAACTCCGTGATCTTGGTCATGGCCTTCTTCAGGTCTATCATGCCTGCACACATCTGGTTCTCCTGGCGTCGAATGTGCTGGTTTAACTCCTGGATGAAAGCTGCAATTGATCTATCCTTCCTGGTGCTGATCATCTCCCATTGCTCATCTCGGCACCCATGAATCTGGTAGATAGTATCCTTGAGATCCTTGTGGTAGACTTCTCCAATGCGTCCCATAGTGATGTGGGCTGCCATGCTCTTTCCTAGATTCCAGGTTGGTGCATCAAAGGAAAACTCTATGGGCTCAGTGACGGGCATGAACGTCCTTCCTAGAACTTGAACTTGAATCATCCAGCGCTCCTCTTCAGGTAAAGTGGCGTTGTAGGTTCCGGTGAAGCTTGGTACTCCGATGTTCAGGTATCTAGTGACTTCCTTCAAGTGACGTCCAAAGGGTGTATCTTCATCCGGTTGCGTGAACTTGTTCCTTGCATCCGCCATCCTAAAAAGAGCAGAAAAGATGAGGAGTCGGAAATGAGAAGAGGGAGTAGTGATCTAGGGCTTTAGCTTAGTGGTCGTGTCCTACAGTCAGCGTGTGCTCTGATACCATCTTGTAGCGACCAGACCTCAAACAGTCTGATCTCTGTGCTTTAGTGTCATCCCTGGATCAGTAATGCTGACACGCACAGTACTTGAAGGATTTATAACAGAGTAACAATCACACACTTATTACATCGAATGTCTCAAAAGAGAAATTATTACAATAAATATGGCATAAGGCCATCTAATAATGATAATAGTGGAAGGCTTGGAAGATAAGTGAGTCCATCAACTCCAACGGCATCACTGAGTATAGAACCACGACCTAAAGGCACCTTATTCTTCGTCTGAAAAGTCTGCAACATGAACGTTGCAGCCCGAAAACGGGCCAGCACATGGAATATGCTGGCAAAGTAACACATGGAGAGCAATGAAAGAATAAAGCTATACTACATGCATATATGGCTAGTGGAAAGCTCTATGGTTACAGTTTTTGCATAAAGCCAAATTTTCCCTACTGCAAAGGAATAAATTTTTATTTAACTATCATGGTGGTTGTTGAACATTGAGAAGATAGACATCCTCTCAATCCCAATTAAGCATTAACATTAAAACCCAACAATATTAATTAAAGTAACATGATGAGATTCACATGATAATCCAAGTACTAGATACTCAAGACGTCCATAACCGGGGACACGGCTAACCATGATTAGTTTATACACTCTGCAGAGGTTTGCACACTTTTCCCCACAAGACTCGATCTCCTCCGTTGGGATTCTCGCACTACATGATGTTTGAGAAACGGATGACCGAGACATAGTCTTTCAGAAGCGCTAGCACCTTACGATCGGGTAGACAGTACCAACCTACATCCCCTACATCTGCTAGTCTACCACTGTAAGAGTTCGCACGACTTAGTCAACTATGCTAGAGCCAATAGTAGCTTGTGGCTGCACACGGAAGTTTCTAGTATGAAAAATCTCATGATCCCTTTGAGCCTGGGTGGCGGTCCATAAAAAACAGGCAATCGCTAGAATACCCAGGTGCCTCAATCCACCCAGATGTGTGTTTAAGTTGCCACCTTAAATAAACCATTAATTTAACAATCTCACATCTGTCATGGATACACTCACCCAATCCACGTCTACTAGCATAGCATGGCATAACAAGCAAACGTAGAAGTAACTCCCAAGGGTTTGATAATAAAACAGGTAATAGGTACTACCTCATCTACTTCCCAAAACCCACATATTAATTAGATCCTAATCAAGCAATTGTTTGAGGATTGATCTAATGCAATAAAAACTGGGTAGTGAAGAGGTATGATCAAAGTGTTACTTGCCTTGCTGATGATCCGCGAAACCTAGAGATTCAAAGTAGCAAGCGGCGCACTCCGGGTACTCTATCACAAACAAACAAGCATACAATAAGTACTCATCTAATACACGGGTAAAACTCAAATAAGAGATCTAACCAGAAAGTTCAACTTAAGAACTCCGGTTTGCAAAAATAATCAAATCAAACGAAGCAACGAAAGTCAAACGAGGAAAGAAACAAGCTTCGTTTACTAATCTGGATCTAAGTCAAATTTTACAGAAGCAAAAACTTGTTTGAGCTGGT
Source organism: Triticum aestivum (assembly GCF_018294505.1). Classification (NCBI taxonomy): domain Eukaryota; kingdom Viridiplantae; phylum Streptophyta; class Magnoliopsida; order Poales; family Poaceae; genus Triticum; species Triticum aestivum. The sequence continues at coordinate 413,213,806 of NC_057809.1, forward strand.
CAAACGGAAAGAGGGTTCAAGACGAAACTCCACGCGCTTGAATCGCCTGATTCCGATAAACGAGCGAAAACATAAACTAAAACGAAAATCGGATCAGAAATCGCGATCAGAAATAATCGCGGAAAAATCTGAGAAAAAGAAAAACTAACGAACAGATTAATGACCGAACGTTCGTTAACTGTAACTAAACGGTGAATGCGTTTGTTAGAATGAACGAGCGAACGCTCGCTAAATAAAAGAACCAATAAAACCGATCTAATAAAAAAATAAAAAAACCTAGGGTTTAAAAAAACGAATCAGTTTTTCTTAGAAAACCAGGGCGGCGGCGGGCGGCTACCTCGTCGGGGCTCCGGCGAAGTCCGGCGGCTCCGGCGGTGCTTCGGGCGGTGGCGGGGTGAGGCGGCGTCGGCGTGGCAAGCGGCGGCGTGCGCCGGCGAGGCGGCTACGGTGCCGGGCGAGGCGAGGCGAGGCGGCGGGGTGGGGTGGCGGCGGCTACTTAAAGAGGGGGGCGTCCTAGCTTGGGGGAGGGGGCGCCTCGGGAGGCGTGCTCCTCCCGGACTCAGGCGACGGCGGCGATCGGGACTCCGGTCCCGATCCGGTGCGGGAGACGGTGGCGCGGGCGGGCCGGCCTGGCTCCGCTGGGCTTCGGCCCAATCAGGCGCACGGGAGCTTTAAAAAAACAATTTCGCCGAAACTAAGAAAAATTCTAGAAATAAAATAAAAATCTAAAAATGCCAAAACAAATTTTCACCGTCTAAATAAAATATTTAGAACAAGGTGAACATTTTCTTGGCCCTAAAATGCAGTTTTGAAAAACGTGCAATTTTTCCTAAATTCAAATAAAATAGCGAGAAAACTCCGAAATAAAAACCTTACTTGATTTTTTTCATTAAACCTTCAATATTTCTTTATGTTGGGAAAGTCATTTTATTCCCACTCTCATATTTTTATTATAGAAATAATTGAAGATAAAATAAATAAAATCAATGATCCTATTTTCAAAATTTGAGAGAAACCCAAATATGAAAATAACGAAATCCCCAACTCTCTCCGTAGGTCCTTGAGTTGCGTAGAATTTCTGGATCAGGCCAAAAGCAAATAAAATATGACATGCAGTGATGACCTAATGTATAACATTCCAAATTGAAAATTTGGGATGTTACATATATTTTTCATTATAAGAAGGTGAGTGTTCGCTACCAGTTGAGTTTCAACATTAGAGATAGAAACTTCATTATCATTATTAGGAGGTTTTTCTACTTCAGATCCACTAGAGGCATGCAAAGTCCTTCATTTTTCTTCTTCTTTTTCTTTTTAGAAGGACTACGTGCATCAGTGGTAACTCTTTGAGAGTCTTGTTCAATTCTTTTTGTGTGTCCCTCAGGATAAAGTGGTTCCTGGGTCATCCTACCTCCTGTAGTCATTACTCTAACAGCATGATCATTGATATTATTATTCATTTCATCTAACAACTCTCTTTGAGATTTAGCAACTTGTTCTAACTGGGTTTGAACCATAGAAGCATGCTTCCCCACACCTCTAACATCATTTGAGATTCTAAATAACAAGTCACTCAAGCGAGCAATCATATCGGAATTGTATTTCAATTGTTTCATAACATTTGCATTGAAGTGATCTTGTTTAAACTCATAAAGGCATTGGATAGGGTGCATATTGTGAGGATTATCATTATCATTGAATTTCATTAGAGAATTCACCTCTACCACCTTAAGTGGTGATGGTGTATCAAGCCCGTGTATTTCTTCAATAGGAGGTAAATTTTTGACATCCTCAGCTTTAATACCTTTTTCCTTCATAGATTTCTTTGCCTCTTGCATATCTTCAGGACTGAGATATAAAATACCCCTCTTCTTCGGAGTGGGTTTAGTAGGTGGTTCAGGAGGAGTCCAATCATCATAATTTTTCAATATGTTATTCAATAATTCTTCAGCTTGGCCAATAATTGATTCCCTGAAAACAAAACCAGCACAACTATCTAGGAAATCCCTAGAAGCATCAGTTAGTCCATTATAGAAGATATGAAGTATTTCATTTTTCTCAAGAGGATGATCTGGCAAAGCATTAAGCAATTGGACAAGCCTCCCCCAAGCTTGTGGGAGACACTCGTCTTCAATTTGCACAAAGTTAAATATTTCCTGCAAGGCAGCTTGTTTCTTATGAGCAGGAAAATATTTTTCAGATAAGTAATAAATCATATCCTGGGGACTACGCACACAACCAGGAGCAAGAGTATTGTACCAAGCTTTAGCATCACCCTTCAATGAGAATGGAAATAATTTGAGGATATAGTAATAGAGAATTTTCTCATCATGAAAAAAAGGTGGCTATGTCATTCAACTTAGTAAGATGTGCCACAACAGTATTAGTTTCATAACCATGAACATGATCAGATTCAACCAAATTACTTAACTCTGGGTCGACAGAGAATTCATAACCCTTATCATCAACAAAGATAGGTGAAGTAGAAAACTTAGGATCACATTTCATTTTAGCATTCAAAGATTTTTCTTTATACTTGCATAATAATTTATCTAGATCATCTCTATCCTTACAAGCAAGAATATCTCTGGTTGCCTCTTCACCCATAACATAACCTTCTGGTACCTTTGGAAATTCATATCTAGGAGGGCTAGTTCTAGTAGTTGCTTCAAGATTTCCAGTTTCAAGCTCATCATCAGTTTCAACAATATCATGTTGTCTTACTCTAGCAATTTGTTCATCAAGAAACTCACCTAGTGGCACGTTATCATCAAGCAAGGTACTAGCATGCGTCATCATAAGCATCATTCATACCACATGTAGCATCATCAATAACTTGCGACATATCAGGATTAATATCATGTGGTGGTGTTGCAAGTTTACTTATAAGAGAAGGTGAATCTAAAGCAAAGCTAGATGGCAGTTCCTTACCTCCCCTTGTCTTAGAGGGAAAAATCTAAGTCTTAGCATAGTTCAAATTCTTCATAGTGACAATTTGATAATAATCCCAAGTGACTCAACAAATATAGCTATGCTCCCCAGCAATGGCGCCAGAAAAAGATCTTGATAACCCACAAGTATAGGGGATCACAACAGCTTTCGAGGGTAGAGTATTCAACCCAAATTTATAGATTCGACACAAGGGGAGCCAAAGAATATTTGTAAGTATTAGCAGCTGAGTTGTCAATTCAACCACACCTGGAGATTAATTATCTGCAGCAAAGTGATTAGTAGCAAAGTAGTATGATAGTTTTATTAATAGTGACAATAACAATAGTAATGGTAACAATGATAACACTGATTTTGTAGCAAGTGCAACAGTAACGATAGCAGTGGTAACTTAGCTAGAACAATATAAGAGAAATTCGTAGGCCTTGGATCGATGATTTGTTGGATGATATTCATCATGTGACAGCTATAACATAGGGAGATACGGCACTAGCTCTAGTTCATAAATATAATGTAGGCATGTATTCCGTAAATAGTCATACGTGCTTATGGAAAGAACTTGCATGACATCTTTTGTCCTACCCTTCCATGGCAGCGGGGTTCTATTGGAAACTAAGGGATATTAAGGCCTCCTTTTTATAGAGAACCGAAACAAAGCATTAACACAACATGAACTCCTCAAACTACGGTCCTCACCGGGAGTGGTCCCGACTATTGTCACTCTGGGGTTGCCGGATCATAACGCGTAGTAGGTGACTAGAACTTGCAAGATCGGATCTAGAACATAGATATAATGGTGATAACATAAACGGTTCAGATCTGAAATCATGGCACCCGAGCCCAAAGTGACAAGCATTAAGCATGGCAAAGTCATAGCAACATCAATCTCAGAACATAGTAGATACTAGGGATTAAGCCCTAACAAAACTAACTAGATTACATGATGAATCTCATCCAACTCCTCACCAACCAGCGAGCCTACAAAAGAATTACTCACTCCTGATGGGGAGAATCATGGAATTGGTGATGGAGAAGGGTTGGTGATGACAAAGATCGAAGATCCCCCTCTCCGGAGCCCCAAACGGACTCCAGATCTGGCCTCCCGATGAAGAACAGGAGACGGCGGTGGCTCCGTCTCGTGGAACACGATAATTCTTTCTTCCTGATTTTTTTTCTAGAAAAATAGGATTTTATAGCATCGGTTTCAGGGTCTGCGGGGCCACCAGGTGGGGAAAACCCACCTGGGCATGTCTGGAGGGGGCGCCTTGGTGTGTTGTGCCCACCCAGGGCCCCCATGATGGTTCTTGGCTCCATAAATTCTCATTTATTATATAAAAAATCGTCGCAAAATTTCGTTCCATTCCGAGAACTTTTATTTCTGCACAAAAAATAACACCATGGTAGTTCTGCTGAATATAGCGCCAGTCTGGGTTAGCTTCATTTAAATCATGCAAATTAGAGTCCAAAACAAGAGGAAAAGTGCTAGGAAAAGTAGATACGACGGAGACGTATCAAGAAGCGACGATGAGCCTAGATTCCAATAAATGGCTTGAGGCCATGAAATCTGAGATTGGATCCATGTATGAGAACAAAGTGTGGAATTTGGTTGACTTACCCGATGATCGGCGAGCCATAGAGAATAAATGGATCTTCAGGAAGAAGACTGACGCTGATGGTAATGTTACTGTCTACAAAGCTCGATGTCGCAAAAGGTTTTTGACAAGTTCAAGGAGTTGACTACGATAAGACTTTCTCATCCTTAGCGATGCTTAAGTCTGTCCGAATCATGTTAGCAATTGTCGCATTTTATGACTATGAAATCTGGCAAATGGACGTCAAAACTACATCCCTTAATGGATTTCTTAAAGAAGAGTTGTATATGATGCAACTAGAAGGTTTTGTCGATCCTAAGGCTACTAACAAAGTGTGCAAGCTCTAGCGATCCATTTATGGACTGGTGCAAGCATCTTAGAGTTGAAATATACGCTTTGATGAGGTGATCAAAGCATATGGTTTTATACAGACTTTCGGAGAAGCCTGTATTTACAAGAAAGTGAGTGGGAGCTCTGTAGCATTTCTAATATTATATGTGGATGACATATTATTGATTGGAAATGATACAGAATTTCTGGAGCATAAAAGGATACTTGCATAAAAGTTTGTCAATGAAAGACCTCGGTGAAGCTGCTTATATATTAGCCATCAAGATCTATAGAGATCGATCAAGACGCTTAATAGGACTTTGACAAAGCACATACCTTGACAAAGTTTTGAAGAAGTTCAAAATGGATCAATTAAAGAAAGGGTTCTTGCCTGTGTTGGAAGGTGTGAAATTGAGTCAGACTCAATGACCAACCTCTGCAGAAGATAGAGAGAAAATGAAAGTCATTCCCTATGCCTGACCCATAGGTTCTATCATGTATGCTATGCTGTGTACCAGACCTGATGTGTGCCTTGCTATAAGTCTGGAAGGGAGGTACCAAAGTAATTCAAGAGTGGATCACTGGACAACGGTCAAGAACATATTGAAGTACCTGAAAAGGACTAAGGATATGTTTCTCGTTTATGGAGGTGACAAAGAGCTCGTCATAAATGGTTACATCGATGCTAGCTTTGACACTGATCCGGATGACTCTAAGTCACAAACCGAATACGTATTTATTTTGAATGGTGGAGCTGTCAGTTGGTGCAGTTCCAAGCAGAGCGTCGTGGCGGGATCTACGTGTGAAGCGGAGTACATAGCTGCTTCTGAAGCAGCAAATGAAGGAGTCTGGATGAAGGAGTTCATATTCGATCTAGGTGTAATACCTAGTGCATCGGGTCCAATGAAAATCTTTTGTGGCAATACTGGAGGAATTGCCTTAGCGAAGGAATCCATATTTCACAAAAGAACCAAACACATCAAGAGACGCTTCAACTCCATCCGTGATAAAGTCAAGGAGGGAGACACAAAGATTTGCAAAATACATATAGATCTGAATGTTCCAGACCCATTGACTAAGCCTCTTTCACGAGCAAAATATGATCAGCACCAAGACTCCATGGGTGTTAGAATCATTACAATGGAATCTAGATTATTGAATCTAGTGCAAGTGGGAGACTGAAGGAAATATGCCGTAGAGGCAATAATAAAGTTGTTATTTTATATTTCCTTATTCATGGTAAATGTTTATTATTCATGCTAGAATTGTATTGATCGGAAACCTTAATACATGTGTGAATACATAGACAAACACTGTGTCCCTAGTGAGCCTCTACTAGACTAGCTCGTTAATCAAAGACGGTTAAGGTTTCCTAACCATGGACATGAGTTGTCATTTTATAACGGGATCACATCATTAGGAGAATGGTGTGATGGACATGACCCATCCGTTAGCTTAGAATATTGATCGTTTAGTTTTATTGCTATTGCTTTCTTCATGTAAAATACATATTCCTTCGACTATGAGATTATGCAACTCCCGGATACCGGAGGAATAGCTTCTGTGCTATCAAACGTCACAACATAACTAGGTGATTATAAATATGCTCTATAGGTATCTCCGAAGGTGTTTGTTGGGTTGGCATAGATCGAGATTAGGATTTGTCACTCCAAGTATCGGAGAGGTATCTCGATCTGGGCCCCCTCAGTAATGCACATCATAAGAAGCCTTGCAAGCAAAGTGACTAATGAGTTAGTTGCGGGATGATGTATTACAAAACGAGTAAAGAGACTTGCCGATAATGAGATTGAACTATGTATGTAGATACCGACGATCGAATCTCAGGCAAGTAACATACCAATGACAAAGGGAATAACGTATGTTGTCTTAACGATTCGACCGATAAAGATCTTCGTAGAATATGTAGGAGCCAATATGAGCATCCGGGTTCCTCTACTGGTTATTGACCGGAGAGGTGTCTCGGTCATGTCTACATAGTTCTCGAACCCGTAGGGTCCACATGCTTAGCGTTCGATGATGATTTAATATTATATGAGTTATGTGATTTGGTGACTGAATGTTATTCGTTTTGGGTAACGTAGCATGTAATTTCAAAAAATTCCCTATGATCACGCAAGATCTATCTAGGAGATGCATAGCAACGAGAGGGGGAGAGTGTGTCCACGTACCCTCATGGACCGAAAGCGGAAGCGTTAGTATAACGTGGTTGATGTAGTCGAACGTGTTCGCGACCCAACCGATCTAGTACCGAACGTACGACACCTCCGAGTTCAGCACACGTTCAAGTCGATGACGTCCCTGGAACTCTTGATCCAGTAGAGGGTCGAGGGAGAGTTTTGTCAGCATGATGGCATGGTGACGGTGATGGTGATGTGATTCGTGCCGGGCTTCGCCTAAGCACTACTACGCTATGACCGGAGGAGTAAACTATGGAGGGGGGCACCGCACACGGCTAAGAGAATAACTAATGTCTCTCCAAGGGGTGCCCTACCCATGTATATAAAGGAGGAGAGGGATGAGGCCGGCCAGGGGGCACGCCATAGGGGGGGGGAACCGACTAGGACTCCCAATCCTAGTCGCCCCCCCCCCCCCTCTTTCCTTTCTTTCGGGGGGGGGGGGTGGAAGGAGAAGGAGAGGGAAAGGGGGTCGTGCCCCTCCCCCTTGTCTAATTCGGACTCCCTTGGGGGGCACCACACCTTGCGGGCTCCCCTCTCTCTCTCCACTAAGGCCAATGTAGGCCCATTACTTCCCCCGGTGAGTTCCGGTAACCTCCCGGTACTCCGAAAAATATCTGAACCATTCCGAAACCATTCCAATGTCCGAATACCATCGTCCAATATATCAATATTTACCTATAGACCATTTAGAGACTTCTCGTCATGTCCGTGATCTCATCCAGGACTTTGAACAATCTTCGGTCACCAAAATACATAACTCATAATACAAATCATCATCGAACGTTAAGCGTGCGGACCCTAGAGGTTCGAGAACTATGTAGACATGACCGAGACAAATCTCCGGTCAACAACCAACAGCGGAACCTGGATGCTCATATTGGTTCCTACATTTTCTACGAAGATCTTTATCGGTAAAACCACAACGACAACAAACGTTATTCCCATTGTCATCACTATGTTACTTGCCCGAGATTCGATTGTCGGCATCCTCATACCTAGTTCAATCTCGTTACTGGCAAGTCTCTTTACTCGTTCCGTAATGCATCATCCCACAACTAACTCATTAGTCACATTGCTTGCAAGGCTTATCATGATGTGCATTACCGAGAGGTCCCAGAGATACCTCTCCGATACTAGGAGTGACAAATCCTAATATCAATCTATGCCAACCCAACAAACACCTTCAGAGACACCTATAGAGCATCTTCATAATCACCCAGTTACGTTGTGACATTTGATAGCACACAGGGTGTTCCTTCGGTATTCGGGGGTTGCATAATCTCGTAGTCAGAGGAATATGTATAAGTAATGAAAAACGCAATATCAATACAACTTAACGATCATTATGATAAGCTAACGGATGGGTCTTGTCCATCACATCATTCTCCTAATGATCTGATCTCGTTCATCAAATGAAAACACATGTCTCTGGTCAGGAAACTTAACCATCTTTGATTAACGAGCTAGTCAAGTAGAGGCATACTAGGGACACTATGTTTTGTCTATGTATTCACACATGTATCAAGTTTCTGGTTAATACAATTCTAGCATGAATAATAAACATTTATCGTGATATAAGGGAATATAAATAACAACTTTATTATTGCCTCTAGGGCATATTTCCTTCGGTCTCCCACCTGCACTAGAGTCAATAATCTAGATTACATTGTAATGATTCTAACACCCATGGAATCTTGGTGTTGATCATGTTTAGCTCGTGGAAGCGGCTTAGTAAACGGGTCTGCAACATTCGGATCCATATGTATTTTGCAAATTTCTATGTCTCCCTCCTTGACTTGATCGCGGATGGAGTTGAAGCGCCTCTTGATGTGTTTGGCACTCTTGTGAAATCTGGATTCCTTCGCTAAGGCAATTGCTACAGTATTGTCACAAAAGATTTTCATTGGACCCGATGCACTAGGTATTACACCTAGATCGGATATGAACTCCTTCATCTAGACTCCTTCATTTGCTGCTTCCGAAGCAGCTATGTACTCGACTTCACACGTAGATCCCGCCACAACGCTCTGGTTGGAACTGCACCAACTGACAGCTCCACCATTCAATATAAATACATATCCGGTTTGTGACTTAGAGTCATCCGGATCAGTGTCAAAATTAGCATCGACGTAACCATTTACAACAAGCTCTTTGTCACCTCCATAAACGAGAAACATATCCTTAGTTCTTTTAAGGTATTTCAGGATGTTCTTGACCGCTGTCCAGTGATCCACTCTTGGATTACTTTGGTACCTCCCTGCTAAACTTATAACAAGGCACACATTAGGCCTGGTACACAACATTACATACATGATAGAACCTATGGCTGAGGCATAGGGAATGGCTTTCATTTTCTCTCTATCTTCTGCAGTGGTTGGGCATTGAGTCTAATTCAACTTCACACCTTGTAACACAGGAAAGAACCCTTTCTTTGACTGATCCATTTTGAACTTCTTCAAAACCTTATCAAGGTATGTGCTTTGTGAAAGTCCAATTAAGCGTCTTGATCTATCTCTATAGAACTTGATGCCCAATATATACGCAGCTTCACCGAGGTCTTTCATTGAAAAATTCGTATTCAAGTATCCTTTTATGCTATCCAGAAATTCTATATCATTTCCAATCAACAATATGTCATCCACATATAATATTAGAAATGCTACAGAGCTCCCACTCACTTTCTTGTAAATACAGGCTTTTCCAAAAGTCTATATAAAACCATATGCTTTGATCACACTATCAAAGCATATATTCCAACACCGAGAGGCTTGCACCAGTCCATAAATGGAAAGCTGGAGCTTGCACACTTTGTTAGCACCTTTAGGATAGACAAAACCTTCTGGTTGCATCATATACAACTCTTCTTTAAGAAATCCATTAAGGAATGCAGTTTTGACATCCATTTGCCAAATTTCATAATCATAAAATGCGGCAATTGCTAACATGATTCGGATAGACTTAAGCATCGCTACGGGTGAGAAAGTCTCATCGTAGTCAACTCCTTGAACTTGTCGAGAACCTTTTGCAACAAGTCGAGCTTTGTAGAAGTGACATTACCATCAGCGTCAGTCTTCTTCTTGAAGATTTATTTATTCTCTATGGCTTGCCAATCATCGGGCAAGTCAACCAAAGTCCATACTTTGTTCTCATACATGGATCCCATCTCCGATTTCATGGCCTCAAGCGATTTCGCGGAATATGGGCCCATCATCGCTTCCTCGTAGTTCGTAGGTTCATCATGGTCTAGTAACATGGCTTCCAGAACAGGATTACCGTACCACTCTGGTGCGGAACATATTCTGGTTGACCTACGAGGTTCGGTAGTAACTTGATCTGAAGTTTCATGATCATCATCATTAACTTCTTCACTAATTGGTGTAGGCATCACTGGACCTAATTTCTGTGATGAACTACTTTCTAATTCGAGAGAAGGTACAACTACCTCATCAAGTTCTACTTTCCTCCCACTCACTTCTTTCGAGAGAAACTCCTTCTCTAGAAAGGATCCATTCTTAGCAACGAATATCTTGCCTTCGGATCTGTGATAGAAGGTGTACCCAACAGTTTCCTTTCGGTATCCTATGAAGACGCATTTCTCCGATTTGGGTTCGAGCTTATCAGCCTGAAGTTTTTTCACATAAGCATCGCAATCCCAAACTTTAAGAAACGACAGTTTAGGTTTCTTGCCAAACCACAGTTCGTATGGTGTCGTCTCAACGGATTTAGATGGTGCCCTATTTAACGTGAATGCAGCCGTCTCTAAAGCATAACCCCAAAATGATAGTGGTAAATCGGTAAGAGACATCATAGATCGCACCATATCTAATAAAGTACGATTACGACATCCGGACACACCATTACGTTGTGGTGTTCCAGGTGGCGTGAGTAGCGAAACTATTCCATATTGTTTAAAATTAATACCAAACTCGTAACTCGAATATTCGCCTCCGCGATCAGATCATAGAAACTTTGTTTTCTTGTTACGATGATTTTCCACTTCACTCTGAAATTGTTTGAACTTTTCAAATGTTTCAAACTTATGTTTCATTAAGTAGATATACCCATATCTGCTCAAATCATCTGTGAAGGTCAGAAAATAACGATACCCTCCGCGAGCCTCAACACTCATCGGACCGCATACATCAGTATGTATTATTTCCAGTAAGTCAGTCGCTCGCTCCATAGTTCCGGAGAACAGAGTTTTGTTCATCTTTCCCATGAGGCATGGTTCGCAAGCATCAAGTGATTCATAATCAAGTGATTCCAAAAGTTCATCAGCACGGAGTTTCTTCATGCGCTTTACACCAATATGACCTAAACGGCAATGCCACAAATAAGTTGCACTATCATTATTAACTTCGCATCTTTTGGCTTCAATATAATGAATATGTGTATCACTACGATCGAGTTCAACAAAAAATAGACCACTCATCAAGGGTGCATGACCGTAAAAGATATTACTCATATAAATAGAACAACCATTATTCTCTGATTTAAATGAATAACCGTCTCGCATCAAACAAGATCTAGATATAATGTTCATGCTCAATGTTGGCACCAAATAACAATTATTCAGGTCTAAAACTAACCCCGAAGGTAGATGTAGAGGTAGCGTGTCGACGGCGATCACATCGACCTTGGAACCATTTCCGACGCACATCGCCACCTCGTCCTTAGCCAATCTTCATTTGATCCATAGCCCCTGTTTCAAGTTGCAAATATGAGCAACAGAACCAGTATCAAATACCCAGGCGCTACTACGAGCATTAGTAAGGTACACATCAATAACATGTATATCAAATATACCTTTCACTTTGCCATCCTTCTTATCCACCAAATACTTGGGGCAGTTCTGCTTCTAGTGACCAGTCCCTTTGCAGTAGAAGCACTTAGTTTCAGTCTTAGGTCCAGACTTGGGCTTCTTCCTGGGAGTAGCAACTTGCTTGCTATTCTTCTTGAAGTTCCCCTTCTTCCCTTTGCCCCTTTTATTTAAACTAGTGGTCTTGTTAACCATCAACACTTGATGCTCCTTCTAGATTTCTACCTCCACATCCTTAAGCATTGCGAAGAGCTCGGGAATTGTCTTTTCCACCCCTTGCATATTATAGTTCATCATGAAGCCTTTATAGCTTGGTAGTAGTGATCGAAGAACTCTGTCAATGAAACAATCATCCAAAAGATTAACTCCCAGCTGAGCCAAGTGGTTATGGAACACAAACATTCTAAGTATGTGTTCACTGACAGAACTATTCTCCTCCATCTTGCAGCTATAGAACTTGTTGGAGACTTCATATCTCTCAACTCGGGCATTTGCTTGAAATATTAACTTCAACTCTTGGAACATCTCATATGCTCCATGACGTTCAAAACGTCTTTGAAGTCCCGATTATAAGTCGTAAAGCATGGCACACTGAACTATCAAGTAGTCATCAGATTTAGCTTGCCAGACGTTCATAACATCCGGAGTTGCTCCTGCAGTAGGCCTTGCACCCACCGATGCTTCCAGGACGTAATTCTTCTATGCAGCAATGAGGATAATCCTCAAGTTACGGACCCAGTCTGTGTAGTTGCTACCATCACCTTTCAACTTAGCTTTCTCTAGGAACGCATTAAAATTCAAGGGAACGGTAGGACGGGCCATGGATCTACAACATCGATATGCAAAAACTATCAGGACTAAGTTCATGATAAATTTAATTTCAATAAATCATATTACTTAAGAACTCCCACTTAGATATACATCCCTCTAGTCATCTAAATGATCACGTGATCCATATCAACTAAACCATGTTCGATCATCACGTGAGATGGAGTAGTTTTCAATGGTGAACATATCTATGTTGATCATATCTACTATACGATTCACGTTCGCCCTTTCGGTCTCAGTGTCCCGAGGGCATATCTGTATGTGCTAGGCTCGTCAAGTTTAACCTGAGTATTCTGCACGTGCAAAACTATCTTACACCCGTTGTATGTGAACGTAGAGCTTATCACACCTGATCATCACGTGGTGTCTCGGCATGACATACTGTAGCAACGATGCGTACTCTGGGAGAACACTTATACCTTGAACTTTAGTGAGGGGTCATATTATAATGGTACCGCCGTACTAAGCAAAATAAGATGCATAAAAGATAAACATCACATGTGATCAAAATATGTGACATGGTATGGCCATCATCATCTTGTGCCATTGATCTCTATCTCCAAAGCACCGTCATGATATCCATCGTCACCGGCTTGACACCGTGATCTCCATCGTAGCGTCATTGTCGTCTCGCCAACTATTGCTTCTACAACTATCGCTACCACATAGTGATAAAGTAAAGCAATAACATGGTGATTGCATTTCATACAATAAAGTGACAACCATAAGGCTCCTTCCAGTTGCTGATAACTTTTACAAAACATGATCATCTCATACAATAACTTATATCACATCACGTCTTGATCATATCAAATCACAACTTGCCCTGCAAAAACAAGTTAGACGTCCTCTACTTTGTTGTTGCAGATTTTACATGGCTGCTATGGGCTTCTAGCAAGAACCGTTCTTACCTACGCATCAAAACCACAACGATTTTTAGTCAAGTGTGTTGTTTTAACCTTCAACAAGGACCGGTCATAGTAAATTTGATTCAACTAAAGTTGGAGAAACAGGCACCTGCCAACCACCTTTATGCAAAACAAGTTGCATGTCTCTCGGTGGAACCGGTCTCATGAACGTGGTCATGTAAGGTTGCTCCGCGCCGCTTCATCCAACAATACCGCCGAATCAAAATAAGACATTGGTGGTAAGCAGTATGACTATGATCGCCCACAACTCTTTGTGTTCTACTCATGCATATCATCTACGCATAGACCTGGCTCGGATGCCACTGTTGGGTAACGTAGCATGTAGTTTCAAAAAAATTCCTATGATCACGCAAGATCTATCTAGGATATGCATAGAAATGAGAGGGGGAGAGTGTGTCCACGTACCCTCGTAGACCGAAAGTGGAATCGTTAGTATAACGCGGTTGATGTAGTTGAACGTCTTCGCATTCCAACCGATCTAGTACCGAACGTACGTACCTTCGAGTTTAGCACACGTTCAGCTCAATGACGTCCCTTGAACTCTTGATCCAGTAGAGGGTCGAGGGAGAGTTTCGTCAGCACGACGACGTGGTGACGGTGATGGTGATGTGATCCGCGCAGGGCTTCGCCTGAGCACTACGACGTTATGACCGGAGGAGTAAACTATGGAAGGGGGCACCACACACAGCTAAGAGAATAACCGATGTCTCTCCAAGGGGTGCCCTGCCCACGTATATAAAGGAGGAGAGGAAGAAGGCCGGCCAGGGGGCGCGCCATAGGGGGGGACCGACTAGGACTCCCAATCCTAGTCGCCCCCTTCCCTTTCTTCCGAAGGGGGAAAATGGTAGGAGAAGGAGAGGGAGAGGGAGAGAAGGGAAGGGGGCCGCGCACCCTCCCCCTTGTCCAATTCGGACTCCCTTGGGGGGGGGGGCGCCACCCCTTGCGGGCTCCCCTCTCTCTCCACTAAGGCCCAGGTAGGCCCATTACTTCCCGTTCCGGTAACCTCCCGGTACTCCCAAAAATACCCGAACCATTCTGAAACCATTCCGGGTCCGAATACCATTGTCCAATATATCAATCTTTACCTCTCGACCATTTGGAGACTCCTCGTCATGTCCGTGATCTCATCCGGGACTCCGAATAATCTTTGGTCACCAAAACACATAACTCATAATACAAATCGTCATTGAACGTTAAGCGTGCGGACCCTACGGGTTCGAGAACTATGTAGACATGACCGAGACATATCTCCGGTCAATAACCAACAGCGGAACCTGGATGCTCATATTGGTTCCTACATTTTCTACGAAGATCTTTATCGGTCAAACCGCAATGACAACATACGTTATTCCCTTTGTCATCGGTATGTTACTTGCCCGAGATTCGATCATCGGTATCCTCATACCTAGTTCAATCTCGTTACCGGGAAGTCTCTTTACTCGTTCCGTAATGCATCATACCGCAACTAACTCATTAGTCACATTTCTTGCAAGGCTTATCGTGATGTGCATTACCGAGAGGGTCTAGAGATACCTCTCGAAACTCGGAGTGACAAATCCTAATCTCGATCTATGTCAACCCAACAAACACCTTCAGAGACACCTGTAGAGTATCTTTATAATCACCCAGTTATGTTGTGACGTTTGATAGCACACAAGGTGTTCCTCTGGTATTCGGGAGTTGCATAATCTCATAGCCAAAGGAATATGTATAAGTCATGAAGAAAACAATAGAAATAAAAATTAATGATCATTATGCTAAGCAAATGGATGGGTCTTGTCCATCACATCATTATCCTAATGATGTGATCCCGTTCATCAAATGACAACACATGTCTATGGTCAGGAAACTTAACCATCTTTGATTAACGAGCTAGTCAAGTACATGCATACTAGGGACACTATGTTTTGTCTATGTATTCACACATGTATCAAGTTTCCGGTTAATACAATTCTAGCATGAATAATAAACATTTATCATGATATAAGGAAATATAAATAACAACTTTATTATTTCCTCTAGGCCATATTTCCTTCAGTTCATAGTCCCGGATGAGATCATGGACATGATGAGGAGTCTCGAAATGGTCGAGAGGTAAAGATTGATATATAGGATGATAGTATTCGGACAACAGAAGTGTTCCAGATAGTATCGGGTATTTATCAGAGTACCGGAACCCCCACGGGAAAGATATGGGCCATAGGAGGGGATCACACCAGCCCACAAGGGGTGCCCCCCCCCAAGGAAGGAGGCCGAATTGGATATGGAAGAGGGGGTTCGGCCCCCCTTTCTTTCCTCCCTCCCCTCTTCCCTTCCCCCCCTCTGGAAATAAGGAAGGGTGGAGGCCTAATTGGGAGAGGACCCCAAGTAGGATTCCTACTACTTGGGGCGCCCCAAGGCTGCTCCCCTCCCCCTCCCACCTATATATGCATGGGGAGGGGGTGCCTAGAAAACACAACAACAATTTTTAGCCGTGTGTGGCGCCCCCTCCATAGTTTTGCGGTGCTTAGGCGATGCTCTGCGAGAATCACTTCATCATCACCGTCACCACGTCGTTTGTGCTGACGGAACTCATATACTTCCTTGACACCTTGCTGGATCAAGAAGGCGAGGGACGTCATAGCGATAAACGTGTGCAGAACTCGGAGGTGTCATATGTTCGGTGCTTGATTGGTCGGAGCTAGAAGAAGTTTGATAGTGGCTTGAAGCTACATCGATATTTCCCCAAATAGGAAGGGATGATGCAGCACAACAACGGTAGGTATTTCCTCCAGTGATGAAACCAAGGTTATCGATCCAGTAGGAGGACCAATCACCAACACATAAACGGCACCTGCACACAAATAACAAATACTCACAACATGACGTATTAAAGGGGTTGTCAATCCCTTTCGGGTAACGACACTAGAAATTGGTAAACAGACATGAATAAATTGTAGTAGATTGATAGATCGAATGCCAAATAAAATAAATAAGAATAAGTTGCAGAAAGGCATTTTTGTATTTTTGGTTTAATAGATCTGAAAATAAAAGCAAAGGAGAATAGATCGCAATGGCAAATAATATGAGAAAGAGACCCGGGGCCGTAGGTTTCACTAGTGGCTTCTCTCGAGAAAAATAGCAAACAGCGGGTAAACAAATTACTATTGGGAAATTCATAGAAATTCAAATACTCATGACGATATCCAGGCAATCATCATTACATAGGCATCACATCCAAGATTACTAGACCGACTCCTGCCTGCATCTACTTCTATTACTCCACACATCATCGACCGCTATCCAGCATGCATCTAGTGTATTAAGTTCATGGTGAAACGGAATAGTGCAATAAGAACGATGACATGATGTAGACAAGATCTATTTATGTAGAAATAGACCCCATCGTTTTGTCCTTAGTAGCAACAATACATACATGTCGGTTCCCCTTCTGTCACCCGGATCAAGCACCGTAAGATTGAACCCACTACAAAGCACCTCTTCCCATTGCAAGATAAATAGATCAAGTTGGCCAAAAAAAACAAATATCAGAGAAGAAATATGAGGCTATAAGCAATCATGCATATAAGAGATCAAAGAAACTCAAATAACTTTCATGGATAAAAAGAGATAGATCTGATCATAAACTCAAAGTTCATCGGATCCCAACAAACACATGCAAAAGAGTTACATCATATGGATCTACAAGAGACCATTGTATTGAGAATCAAATGAGAGAGAGGAAGCCATCTAGCTACTAACTACGGATCCGAAGGTCTACAAAGAACTACTCACGCATCATCGGAGAGGCACCAATGGAAGTGGTGAACCCCTCCGTGATGGTGTCTAGATTGGATCTAGTGGTTCTGGACTTTGTAGTGGCTGGAATTGATTTTCGTAGAATCCCCTAGGGTTTCTGGAATATTGGGGTATTTATAGAGTAAAGAGGCGGTCCCGGGCGCACCCGAGGTGGGCACAACCCACCAGGGCACGCCTGGGCCACCAGGCGCGCCCTGGTGGGTTGTGCTCCCCTCAGAGCAGCCCCCGGGTGCTTCTTCGGCCCATTGGTTGTCTTCTGGTCCAAAAAAGATCCACAAAAAGTTTCACTGCGTTTGGACGGAGTTTGATATTGATTATCTGCGATGTAAAAAACATGCAAAAGACAACAACTGGCACTTGGCACTATGTCAATAGGTAAGTACCAAAAAATGATATAAAATGATTATAAAACATCCAAGATTGATAATATAACAACATGGAACCATCAAAAATTATAGATACGTTGGAGATGTATCAGCATCCCCAAGCTTAATTCATGCTTGTCCTCGAGTAGGTAAATGATAAAAATAGAATTTTTGATGTGGAATGCTGCCTAACATGTCATATCATATTCTTTTCTTTATAGCATGGACATTTGGACTTTTACATTGTTCAAAGCAATAGTCTAGTTTTGACATGATAACTTAAATACTCAAGCATATCAATAAGCAACCATGTCTTTCAAAATATCAACGCTAAAATAAGTTATCCCTAGCCCATCATGCTCAATCATTGATCCATTCATGAAACACACTCGCATGTTAACTACACCCAATGCTCAAGTACGATCATAGTGCCTCCTAGTTGGTGCTTTTATAAGAGAAGATGGAGACTCAAATTCAAAAATAAAAATTGCATAAAGTAAAGAGAAAGGCCCTTCGCAGAGGGAAGTAGGGATTTGTAGAGGTGCCAGAGCTCAAAGCGAAAATTGAGAGATGAAAACCTTTTGGAGTTCCCAACACTTTCCATGCTAGATATATCATAGGCGGTTACCAAACAGAAATTAAATTTTATTCCTTTTTCCACCATACTTTCACTTTCCATGGCTAACCGTATCCACGGGTGCCTTCCATACCAACACTTTCCAAGGAATTTATTATTTGAAAACATAAAGTAAATTCATTTTTCATTTCGGGACTAGGAATCCCTAAAATCTTTGCCTTACTCTCGTGCAATGACAAGTGAATAAACACTCGTCGTGAGAATAACACATCTAGCATGGAAAATATTAGCCACCCCTCACCGCCTCGCGAGTGGTACGAGCACACAAAAGAGAAGTTTATTTTGAATATTAGAGATGGCACATACAAATTTGCTTAGAACGGCAAAAGAATACCGCATATAGGTAGGTATAGTGGACTCATGTGGAAAAACTGGTTTAAAGGAATTTGGATGCACAAGTAGTGATCATACTTAGTGCAAAATGAAGGCTAGCAAAAGATTGAGAACCGACCAACCAAGAAACGAATAATCTCATAAGCGAGCATTAAGCATAATTAACACAACATAATGCACCACAAGTAGGATATAATTTCATTGCATAACTATTGACTTTCGTGCTTGCATATGGGATCACAAACCTTAACACCAATGTTCTTACTAAAGCATAATTACTCATCAACATGACTCACATATCACATCATCATATCCCAAAACAAATACTAAGAATCAATTTTATTTTGTCCAATGATCTTCATGAAAGTTTTTATTATCCTTCTTGGATATCTATCACTTTGGGACTAATTTTCATGTGTTGCTTTTGATAAGCTCAAACAAATATAAGTGAAGATCATGATCATAATATTTCTTTCTCTCAAATTAATTTAAGTGAAGCAAGAGAGAATATCTTGAAAATTTTACTAACTGTCAAATAAATCTAAGTGAAGCAAAAGAGCATTTCTTCAAAAATACTACAGCGCACCGTGCTCAAAAATATATAAATGAAGCACTAGAGCAAATCCATAGCTCATAACAAATTTAAGTGAAGCATAGTGAGGAATTCTAACAAGTCATGGAATAATTTTGGCTCTCTCAAATAGGTGTGTCCAACAAGGGATCAAGACTAAAAACACAAAATAAAACAAGCAAAGACTCATATTATACAATACGCTCCCAGCAAAACACATAGTATGTGACGAATAAAAATATAGCTCCGAGTAAAATATCGATGATCGTTAGAAGAAAGAGGGGATGCCACTCAGGGCATCCCCAAGCTTAGTTGCTTGCTCTCTTTGGACAATAGCTTGGGATGCCGGGGCATCCCCAAGCTTAGGCTCTTCTTACTCCTTATTCCTTCATCCTTCATAAGATAACTCAAAACTTGAAAACTTCAATCACACAAAACTCAACAAAAGCCTTCGTGAGATCCGTTAGTATAAGAAAACAAATCACTACTATAAGTGTTGTAGTAAACCAATTCATATTTTGCTCTTGCATTTTATCTACTATATTCCAACTTTTCCATGGCAAAAACTCATCAAAGAAAACCATAGAATCATCAAAACAAGCACACAATGCAAAGAAAACAGAATCTGTCAAAAACAGAACAGTCTGTAGCAATATGGATATTTTGAATACTTCTGTAACTCCAAAAACTCTGAGAAATTAGGACGACCTGGGAAATTTGTATATTAATCTACTTCAGAAGGAATTGGTATTTTATCGCCCTCTGCTTAAAAATTAAAATTATTTTTGCGAGCACAAAAGTTTCTATTTTTTAGCAAGATCAAACAACTATCACCCAAGAAGATCCTAAAGGCTTTACTTGGCACAAACACTAATTAAAACACAAAAAACACAATCATAACAATATCATAATTGTGCTAACACTCAAGAACATAAAGCAAACAGCAAAAAAATATATTCATTGGGTTGCCTCCCAACGAGCGCTATAGTTTTACGCCCTTAGCTAGGCATAAAGCAAGGATCTAAGTTTTGTCATCCTTGTTCAACTCTTCAATCAAACACTTAGAATCCTTCAAAGATTTAGCATAAATATTTTCAATGACAATACTCGTATGGACAATTTTAAAGAATTCATTCTTGCCAAAGGGATCTCTTATAACTTCAGCTAAATCTGGGTGGATGCTAATCATCTTAAGATCCTCTTTACTATTACTAGAAGTTGCACCCTTTTTCTTAGTAACTTGAGTAGTCTTTCCAATATTTACGGGAGTTTTTTCAATAGTTTTAGCGGAAGCAAAAGCCGTGCTCTAATTACTAAAGATTTCTTCTAGTTTATCAATCCAAGACGGACTTTCTTCAATTCTTTCATGAATTACGGTTCCATTTTCCTTTAACAACTTTAAAACTTCTCCCACTTTTGACCCAATCTTAGTAGCAAAATTATGCATCTTTTTATCCAAGTTTTCAATATATTCTCCAGTAATAATTTTCTTTTCAATAGCATCTAATCTTTTCATAACATGTTCAAGAGTCAAAGTTGTTTCATTAACCATAAGAGGTGGTGAACCCACTAAATTTCCCATAGCATTGAAAGCATCAAGAGAGGGACACATCAAGAAATTTCCACCAATAATCGTATCAAGGATGGATCTATACCAAGTGGTGATGCCCACATAAAAGCAACGAAGAAGAATAACGGTAGATTGCTTACGGATAGATCTATTATGAGCATTGCAAATTCTATACCAAGCATCTTATAAATTTTCTCATCCCCTTTGTTTAAAGTTGAGAACCTCGTTCTTGGGAGTACACACAATAGAGGAAGAACTATCCATAATGATAATAACGACAAACAAGATTGCACACAAAAACAGATCCGGCAAGAAAACGATGACTGAAAAAGAGGGCAAATAAAATGGCAATTTTTTTGTGAAGTGGGGGAGAGGAAAATGAGAGGCAAATGGCAAATAATGTAAATTGCTAGGAGATTAGATTCGTGATTAGGAACTTGGTATACGTAGATGATTCTCCCTGGCAATGGCGCCAAAAAATCCTTTTGATAGCGGCTTGAAGCTACGTCGGTATTTCCCCAAAGAGGAAGGGATGATGCAGCACAACGATGGTAGGTATTTGAAAGTGCGTTATATCGACTAGAGGGGGGTGAATAGGCAATTTTTATGAAAGTCTTCAATACGTGGAAGTTATGAAGACAAACGATAGAAATAAACCTATTACCCTGCAGCGGAAGGTAGACTACACTACGCAATCCATAGTCAAGTATTCAATAGAGTGAAAGCACAATGACTTAATAGCAGCAATGTAGTAAGGATCAGGTAGGAAGATATTATGAAGCCAGACAGAACACGCAGCCACTCAGTGAAGACAAAAGATAGTGCAAACATACAATGACTTCACAAGGAGTAACAGTAAGTAAAGGGAAGGGAAGATGAAACCAGTGACTCGTTGAAGGCAATGATTTGTTGGACCAGTTCTAGTTGCTATGACAAATGTACGTCTGGTTAGGGCGGCTAGGTATTTAAACCTTAGGACACACAGTCCCGGACACCCAGTCCTGAACACGTAGCTCAGGACACCCAGTCCTCACCGTATTCCCCTTGAGCTAAGGTCACATAGACCTCGCCCAATCACTCTGGTAAGTCTTCAAGGTAGACTCCCAAACCTTCACAGACTTTGTTCACCGGCAATCCACAATGTCTCTTGGATGCTCAGAACGCGACGCCTAACCGGCTGGAGGATGCACAGTCCTCAAGTGTAATAAGTCTTCAGATCACACAGACAAGAAGACTTAAGTGATGCCTGATTCTCTTTGGCTCTGGGTGGTTAGGGCTTTATCCTCGCAAGGAATTCTCTCTCAAAGGCTTTGAGGTGGGTTGCTCTCAAACGACAAAAGCCGTACTCTTAATCTGAGCAGCCAACCGTTTATGGTTGTAGGGGGTGGGCTATTTATAGCCACTTGGCAACCCGACCTGATTTGTCCGAAATGACCCTGGGTCACTAAGGAACTAACACGTGTTCCAACGGTCAGATTTCAAACTCACACGGCAACTTTGCTTGGGCTGCAAGCAAAGCTGACTTGTCCGACTCTGGACAAGATTCGGTCTCATAGTCTTCACTCAAAGACATAGGTTTTAGTTAGGCATCACTTCAATCATTCTGACTGGTTCTCTTGGACCCCACTTAACAGTACGGTGGTTCCTATGAGTCAACACAAAAGAAAGAGAACTACGAAAGATCTAAGTCTTCGAGCTCCATAGGCTTCATGTGGTGTCTTCTCTTGTCATAGTCTTCAATGTGAATATCTTCATATACCACCTTTGACTTCAATGTCTTCATACATTTTTAGGGGTCATCTCTGGTAGGAAAACTGAATCAATGAGGGACTTCTACCTGTGTTATCCTGCAATTCTCACAAACACATTAGTCCCTCAACTAGTTTTGTCGTCAATACTCCAAAACCAACTAGGGGTGGCACTAGATGCACTTACAATCTCCCCCTTTTTGGTGATTGATGACAAACTAGTTGAAGTTTTCAACGGGGAATATAATCTGTGAAATTGTAAAGGATAAGGAATTGTCTTCATAAGTTGCAAGGGCTCCCCCTGAAGATGTGCATATAAGTAATTTGCTTTTGGAATGCAAATGCACATGGCAGGATGTACTTATGGAGATCCACTTCAACTTATGATGACAATCCACTATGCATGTGAAAGTATATGAAGATAATGACATGCATAATGGAAAATGGACGTCTGCAGAATGATCTAAGTGCGGAATTTATCGTCGCACATGCGGAATTTATCATCGCAAAACAAGGTGGCAGATAAGTAGCAGACGACCATCGAGTTTAAGTGTTACAACTCAAAGAACCAAATGTAGCAAAACGAGAGTTGTAAGCACGAAGCAAAATATAAAGCACCCGCCCATATGGACCCGCTTGAAGACTATCAACCTCATATGCTTCTCCCCCTTTTGTCAGTAAGGACCAAAAAGGTTTGAAGACATAGAGCATCTACTCGTTCCCATGAGGAGTAGGTGAAGCAGCAGGGTCGTTGGTGGTGTTTGGCGGTGCTGAAGAGCTTGGAGCAGAGTCGAAGCATGCTGAAGGAGGTGGCGGTGAAGTAGCATCGTCTTCATCCTCGATAACTCTGGCAGTCACAGTTGCAGCAGAGGAAGAGAACTCAGAGTCTTCAAGGGATGGAGTTCGTCGCAGCACAGCCCTTCGAGGAGGTGTGGAGTCAAACTTGAATCGCTCAGTGAAGCCATCCTCTTGAAGATCATCTTCAGAACACATCATCGTTAGCCCTTTCCATGTGCGGCGAGAGGTTTCATGGGCAACAAAAGCATTCTTGGTGGCAAGATTGCGAATGCGATTAACATCCACCAAGAGGCTTTGCATCTGACGCTTCAGCCAGTCATGATGCCTATCCTGTTTCTGATGAAGAGCCACAAGAAGCTCTCGGTCGTTGAGAACACGAGTGCGCTTCTTGGGTCGTGGAGCAGTTGTACTATCAGTGGCTTCAGTGGAAGCAGGATGTGGTGCACGTGTAGTGCCAGCCAAAGGATACACACGAGTGACTGCTTCAACTCCTTCAATGTTCTGAGAGAAACTCTGATGCTCTGCATTCTGAAGACTTAGAGGTTCCTTGGCAGGCTCAGGATAGATGGCTTCAATAGAGATATCCACATCAGGCAGAAAAATCCGATGATTGCGAGCAGATGGCTGATATGAGATAGCGGAGTGAAGTTTGATTAGCCGCATTACCCATGGGGCATAGAACTTCAAGCCAAACAGATCAGAGCCTGATGCAGCAAGTTGGCGAATGAAGAAGTCCTGTGCATTGAAGCATTTTCCATGAAGAATATAGAAGACCAAAGTCTTCATTGCACCCTCAAGCTTGGCATGTGGAGAGTGCCCTTTGATGGGCCAGAGAGTTCGCCTGATGATGTGATAAATGGTTCTTGGCAGATACTCAAGGTCTTCAACGAAGAACTCCGTGGGATAAGCAGCATCTTGGGGCAATGGCTTCATCATGCTGAGCATCTGACTCATATCAGGTTCAGGCTTCTGAAAGATGCTCTCAATAGCTTCACTATGCAGCTGACAGCCATGCTCGTAGAGATCGCCAGGAGTGGGCAAACCAGTGAGCTCAATGATGTCAAAGGCTTTGGCTTCGTGATGAACGTTTCCAGTCATCCACTCCAGGACCCAAGTCTTCGGATCTCTGCTATACCCGCGGATGTGAAGTGTGGCATAGAATTGGAGCAGCAACTCTTCATTCCAATGCTCTTGGTCAGTAACGAACGGCAGCAGTCCAACTTCCTTGAAGCAATCCAAAGCTTCTTCCAGACAGGGCAGACCAGCTATAGCTTCAATGTCAAGGTGCTTGTGTGGGAAGATGCGACCTTGTTTGTAAAGAATGCATGAGTAATAGCTTCGCTGCGGATAGCTCCAGAACCGATCAGATGATATCCTTTCCCTTGAGTAGGGGTTCCTGGAGCTATCGAAGAATGTGTTGTCTGCTCTGAAGCCATTGATATTGAAGGAGCCAGGTGCTGATGCAGGACCTGGGAACCTTGGCAATCTTGGGATTGGCTTCTGTACCTGAGGCATGTGCTCAACATGATAGTCGAACTAGGGACCGGCAGCAGACTCAGGAACAGAAGTGGCTGGATCAGTGGCTTCGCTGTCTTCTGATGCTTTTGTTGGGGAGGGCTCCACATTAGCTTCATTGGTGGTGGTGGCAGCCGCAATATTTTCAATCACGTTCTCCTTGAGAACTGCTTCTTGGTGGGACAGGGGACTGGCAACTTGTGGGACTTCTTCTTCCGCGGATGATGCAGTCGGATTGTCTTCAGCAGAGACTTGAGGCCTTGGACCTTTGCGAAGCCTGCGCAACGCAGGCGACGCCTGTGGAGTTGGAGTTGGCTGGGCCTCAAAGTCTTCTTCCTCTTGTGGCGTCAGTGGACGACCAATGCTGATGAGTTCGCTGTTCTCGAGCTGAGGAAGGACTGCACCATCTTCTACATGGTCATGTTGACCAATGTCTTCAGCAGCGATGGGATCAGCTGCTGGAAAGTCTTCAGCTTCATGAGCCTCTGTGAAAGCAGGCTCATGGATTGTCAGTTGGCGTTCAGCGTCAGGATAGACCATAGAAATGGGTTCAACTATCAAAGGCTCTGTGGGAGCAGCCCGATCTTTCTTGGTCTTCCTCTTCTTCTTGGAGGGGGCAGTAGGAGAGGCTTCAGGATGTTTCCTCTTCCGGGCTTCAGCCTCAGCAGTCCTCGTCTTCTTGAGCTCTGAAGCGGTTGACCGGCTTTTTGGCTTCGAGCCAGTCATTCTAGTTGGGAAGACAATAGGAACTGCTTCCTGCCTTGGTGCGTCGGGTTCAGCCGTAGCATGCTTCTTCTTCTTCTTTGCGGCCATCCTGGGGTCGATGCCAGGACGCCCAAGGGCCTTGCGCTTCACAGCCTCATTGTAGGCTTGCACACATCTGTCAGCCAGAACCTTCATGCGCTCACGCGAACCCTGAGCTTCTGCACGTTTCTTCAGAAAGGCTTCCTTTAGCTCGTGCATCATAATCTTGAAGTTCTTCACTTCTTGCACGCTGAGCTTGGCCATATGCTTCTTGAACTGAGCCTTTTCATAGTCAATCTTTTGCTTCAGTTCAACAATGCGCTGGGCGACAGCTAGCTCTGAAGCAATGGCGCCTTGGAAGGCGACACTGAGGCCAATGGGTAGCTGCAGATCTTCAAAGCTGATGTTTGGCGTGTCAAACCACTCGTCAATGAAGTTGTGGATGATTGTCACATCAAAGAGAGGCAGATCATTGAAGATTTCTGCTTCTTCTTTGCTCTTGATGAGTTGCTCAAGAGCGTCATCTGCAAGATCTTCATCACTTGACAGATCAATGGCATCATTGCGCAGAATGGCAGCAGCTGTTAGCTCTTGGCCGGTGTGTGGCAGAGGCATCTTGGCCTTCTGGGGCTTGGAGATGCGTGATAAATCTTCGGACTGCACACTGTCTTCAGGAGGTGCAGTTGCCAGTGGCTTCGCCCGTGAGATTTTTGGTGAAGGGGCAGGTTTGGAAGCTTTAGGCTTCTTCAACTTCTTTGGCTTCGGCACTGCAGGCGCTTCATCTGATTCAGCGTCAGCTGCAGGCTCATTCACTGCAGTCCCTTGAACCAAGATATGGGTGATGAGGCCTTCAAGGTTGTAGAAAGGACCGATGACATTGGGTTCTGCATCTCGTGTGCCATTAGCCCTTGGAGCTGAGGGACCAGGGTTGAAGTCTAGTCCTAATGTCTTCTTGTTTTGCTTCGCTGAGTTCTGGGCAAATTGGAAGTTGCGCTTGAACAGATTGTTGTCACGACACCATAGTAGTGACGATGTGTGTGCATCAGCAGGCTGTGGCCCACGGACCATGCAGGGATAGAAGCCTTGTTCAATGGCTTCATCTCTGGACCTGGGTAGAAGATTCTTGTATAGGATGTCTCCCCACGGTCTCTTGATGGCGTTTTTCTCAGCATATTCCTGGGTTACAAATCGGTATTTGAACCATTGTTCTGCCCAATATCTTCGAATCCATTGGATTCGGGTCTTGCGCTGATTGTAATCCTCTTCAGGATCTGTCTTGTACAGTTCTGAGAGGTCATCTGGCAGATCTCTGGATGTTTCTCCATGACGCTTTCTGCCACCCTTCCTTGCTGATTTCTCTGAAGCCATAAACTTTAAACTGAAAGGCTTCAACACGTTCAAAGGCTTCAAAGGTTTTCGCTTGCTGGACAAACAGGAACTGGCTTCGGGAGAATTTATGTGATGCTGTAAGAATTCTGCAAATGAATGCAGACTATGAGAACCAAAGGATTCTCCCACGGACATGTACCTGTGACAGCATTAAGGTGCGAGGGAAGGGGAAGAGGTCATATGCATTCTCAGAAGATTTTGAAGATAAATCAGTTTAGAAGACATTGACCTCATCGTGCGAAGACATTCACTCATAGATAAGGAGTTGGTTCCAGATTTGTACGAATCCACAGATCAGTACAAGTGAGGAATCTAACTACTTTGTGAAGCACAAGTGAATATACTAGGCATGTTATGAGATGCAGTATGAGAGAGATCTAACTTGTGTGAATAGAAACTGCTTGTGGTAGAAAGTGACAAAGCCATAGGATCAACGGTGCTGTAAAAAGGAAGTTTTATTTACCACACTAAGAACTGCTAGACGGAGTGGAAGATGAGGCCGAGCAGTTCGATCTTCCGTGCCCTAACTTGGCGACGGAGGACACCTACGGCGACGGCGGAGAGGACGATGTCCGCGGTCGGCGTGAAGACGGCGTCGGAGAGGTTGCGGCAGCGAAGCGCTTCGTCGCCGGCGTCGTCGAGGGCTAGCGGTGGCGCTAGGGTTCGTGCGAGAGTGGAAGAAGAGATAATGACCGCTGTGAAGTGTGTATTTATAGGTACAGGGCGGCACTGCGTTATTACATAGGTGCCCCTGGCGATTCGCATCTGAGGAACACGTGGCCATTATGCGGAATTTTGGGGTTTGTTCCACGTCCCACGCACGCCTGGATTGTCGGGTGGTCGTTCCTACTTCTCCGGGTTTCATGTGGAGGAATGAGCATTGAAAACGGACTTAATGGTTGTCTCTGTATCTTCTGCTGACAGGGACGCAGAGAAGACATTCGACAGTTTCAATAGAATGCATATGATTTGGAGAGATAGAATTTGAGATAGAAAGCATAGAGAGGTTAGGGTCCGATCACATTCACTTAGTTCAAAAGATTCAACAAGAAGACATAGCTATAAGTGAATGTTGTAGAGGACAGAACACTAGTATATATATATATATCTATATAATCAACATAGTGAAGATAATCATGAAGATATGTTGAGATTGAAGCCAAACCAAATGTGAAGACATAGCAATGTAACGCCATGAGTGAAACACTTCAAACAGAACATTTGGTGGTGGCGTTACCCACCGTATAGGAAGTATTAGACCCAGACACGGCACACAATTATCGTGGCGCTCCGAAGTCAAATTCCACATTAATGTATTCACACTTAGAATGTATGTCTTCATTGATTGAAGATATACTTTACTTCGTGTGTTGCACATCTAAGTCATCAATATGCATAAGGGTTAGGATGTGTGCCTGATCACAGGACATTTGAGGATTCCAGGATATTTAGCTCACACCGTAACTTGCAAAATCTCTTCTCATCCAAGGGCTTGGTGAAGATATCTGCCAATTGCTCTTCAGTGTTGACGTGTATGATATCAATATCTTCCTTCACAACATGATCTCTGAGAAAGTGATGACGAATTTCAATGTGCTTTGTCTTCGAGTGCTGAACTGGGTTGTTGGCAATCTTGATGGCGCTTTCGTTGTCGCAGTAAAGTGGCACTTGCTTCAGATGAATGCCATAGTCCTTGAGTGTTTGCTTCATCCACAGAAGCTGAGCGCAGCAAGATCCAGCAGCAATGTATTCAGATTCAGCAGTGGAGAGAGATACACAGTTCTGCTTCTTTGAAGACCAACATACAAGTGATCGTCCCAGAAAGTGACATGTGCCTGATGTAGACTTGCGATCAACTTTGTCACCAGCATAATCAGCATCCGAGAATCCAACCAGATCAAACTCTGAGCCCTTTGGATACCATAATCCTAGAGTTGGGGTGTGAGCCAAATATCGAAGAATTCGCTTCACAGCTAAGTGATGCGACTCCTTTGGTGCCGCTTGAAATCGAGCACACATGCAAACACTAAGCATAATATCTGGCCTAGATGCACATAGATAAAGTAAAGAACCAATCATGGAGCGGTATACCTTTTGATCGAACTCTTTACCATTGTCGTCGGGACCCAGATGATGTTTGGCTGGCATTGGTGTCGTGAAGCCTTTGCAGTCTTGCATACCAAACTTCTTCAGGCAATCTTTGAGATACTTCTCTTGAGATATGAAGATGCGTTGCGTTGTTGTCGTATTTGAAGACCGAGGAAGAACTTCAGCTCTCCCATCATGGACATCTGATATTGCTCTTGCATCATATATCCAAACTCTTCACTGTACTTCTGATTGGTGCAGCCGAAGATAATGTCATCCACATATATTTGGCACACAAACAGTTCACCATCATATGTCTTCGTGAAGAGAGTGGGGTCTAGGGAACCAGGTATGAAGCCTTTGCTCTTCAGGAAGTATTTGAGTGTGTCATACCAGGCCCGAGGGGCTTGTTTGAGGCCATACAGTGCCTTGTTGAGCTTGTATACCATGTCAGGATGTTTTGGATCTTCAAAGCCAGGCGGTTGTGCAACATACACTTCTTCTTCAATCTTGCCATTGAGAAAAGCACTCTTCACATCCATTTGATATAGAAGTATGTTATGATGATTTGCATAGGCCAGCAGTATGCGTATGGCTTCAAGTCTAGCCACAGGAGCAAATGTTTCATCGAAGTCAATGCCTTCCACTTGAGTATATCCTTGAGCAACGAGACGAGCTTTGTTTCTGACAACTTGACCATGCTCATCTTGCTTGTTGCGGTATATCCATTTGGTGCCTATTATATTGTGCTTCCGTGGATCAGGACGCTTAACCAGTTCCCATACATTATTCAGCTCAAACTGTTGAAGCTCTTCTTGCATAGCTTGAATCCATTCAGGTTCCATGAAGGCTTCTTCAACTTTCTTGGGTTCTGTTATTGAGACGAATGCGAAGTGCCCACAGAAATTTGCTAGCTGAGTTGCCCTTGAACGAGTGAGTGGACCGGGTGCATTGATGCTATCAATTATTCTTTCAATCTGCACTTCATTGGCAACGCGAGGATGTACAGGGCGAAGATTTTGCTCTTGCTGATCATTGTCGTTGTTAGAAGGAATGTCTTCAGGCTGAGCATTGTCTTCATGTTGATCAGGTGCTGAGATGATAAGTTCTTCTTCAGGATGAGCTTCAGAAGGTATAATTTCTCCAGTTCCCATTAGCTTGATTGATTCACTGGATGGAAC
This sequence comes from Triticum aestivum, assembly GCF_018294505.1. Lineage (NCBI taxonomy): Eukaryota > Viridiplantae > Streptophyta > Magnoliopsida > Poales > Poaceae > Triticum > Triticum aestivum. The sequence continues at coordinate 413,244,188 of NC_057809.1, forward strand.
TTCATCTAGCACATTTGGCAGTTGCTCTCTTTGTGAACCGTTGGTCTCATCGAACCGCACATCCACTGTTTCAACCACTTTGTAATGAAAGAGATTGAAGACTCTGTAGGAGTGCGAATCCTTTCCATATCCAAGCATAAAACCCTCATGTGCTTTTGGTGCAAACTTTGAGGTGTGATGTGGGTCCTTGATCCAGCACCTGGCGCCAAATACTCTGAAGTAACTGACATTTGGCTTCTTGCCAGTAAGGAGCTCATAAGATGTCTTGTTCAGAAGCTTGTGAAGATAAACACGATTGATTGTATGGCATGCAGTATCAATGGCTTCAGGCCAGAATTTTCTTGGAGTCTTGTATTCATCTAGCATCGTTCTGGCCATCTCAATGAGTGTTCTGTTCTTGCGTTCGACGACGCCATTCTGCTGTGGCGTGTACGGGGCCGAGAATTCATGTGTGATGCCCAAGGTATCAAGATATGTATCAAGGCCAGTGTTCTTGAATTCAGTGCCATTGTCACTTCTGATGTGCTTTATCTTGGCGCCATAATTGTTCATAGCTCGATTGGCGAAGCGTCTGAAGACATCCTGCACTTCAGTCTTGTAAAGGATTATGTGCACCCAAGTATATCTAGAATAATCATCAACAATGACAAAGCCATAGAGACAAGCAGTAGTAGTAAGAGTTGAGTAATGAGTGGGACCGAAAAGATCCATGTGAAGCAGTTCGAAGGGTCGAGTAGTGGTCATGATTGTCTTCGAGGGATGTTTGGCCCTCGTCATCTTTCCTGCCTCACAGGCACCGCATAAGTGATCTTTCTTGAACTTGACGCCCTCGATGCCTATGACATGCTTCTTCTTTGCCAGGGTGTGGAGGTTCCTCATGCCAGCATGCCCAAGCCTCCGATGCCAGAGCCAGCATTCTGAAGCTTTTGCTAGAAGACATACGGCAAGCTGTGGTCCTGCTGAGAAATCTACCACGTACAAATCATCTTTTCGATACCCTTCAAATACTAGAGACTTGTCAGATTCCATTAGTACAAGGCAACGATATTTTCCAAATATTACGATCATGTTCAAATCGCAAAGCATTGAGACAGACATTAAGTTGAAGCCAAGGGATTCAACAAGCATGACTTTATCCATGTGTTGATCCCTTGAGATTGCAACTCTACCTAGACCCAATACCTTACTTTTACCAGTGTCAGCAAATGTGATGTGGCTCTTGTCGGATGGACGTAAGGTTGAGTCCATAAGAAGGCTTCTTTTGCCAGTCATGTGATTTGTACACCCACTATCAATAATCCATTCTGAAGACGCTGGTGTCGTACCCTACAGTGCAGTTAGGGGGATAGGCTTCACCAAGAGCATTGTGAAGCAAAAACATTTGACGAACCAATGGGTTATGAAAGCTTAGATCCAGATTAGGACTAATAGGGAGAGTAGCAAGCGATTCAGGAACGAAGTACATAGTAAGACCATTCGGGCATTTGATCTTGCGCCCTACAAGATGTTTAAGGTCCCCAGCAATAGCGTCAGATGATTTTGGTTTTCTGCTGGAGACCTTTCCCTGCAAAAGAGAGTTAAGCTTTCTTAGCCACCCACATCTTCAAGGGTGGCTTAGAAGCAATAAGTCTAAGTGCAGCATCTGAGAATTTTGGCTTTGGAGCCCTAGCAAACAGTCTTGCAGGCGGACAATAGTACTCATAAGAATAAGCAGAATAGTTCTTGGTCTTATGAACATGGCGGTTTGATGAACCGCTCTCATATTCATATGCCTGAGTATGGTTTCCCTGCAAAACATTTGCGTTAGTGCGACTCAGGTGAGTCCTCTGTCTGTATGAAGCCTTTGGACCGTATGAAGCCTTTGGTCTGAGGTTTGTCTTCTTCACGTGAGGTGTCATGATGACATTCACAGGAAGATTCTCCAGACACCTTTTCGGAACCCAGATCTTCTTCATAGGCGGTCCATTCCTGCAGTTAGTACCAATGTACCTGGCAAACACTTCACCATTCTGATTCTTAAACAGTATATAGTTTGCATCAAAGGATTCATCAATGATAATGGGGTTAGCACAAGTGAAGCCAGATAGATTGGATGGATCTGCTGAAGGTTCCTTTGCAGCAACCCACATGGTTTTGGGGTACTGCTCAGGTTTCCAGTAAGAGCCATCAGCATTCATTTTCCTTACGAACCCAACACCCTCTTTCCTCGGGTTTCGGTTCAGAATCTGCTTTTTGAGGACATCACATAGTGTCTGATGCCCTTTAAGACTTTTGTACATCCCTGTTTCAAGCAATGTCTTCAACCTAGCATTCTCATCAGCAATAGCGGTGGTATCCTCAGCAGAGGGGTTAGTTACCACATCAACAGTTGAAGATATTGCAACAGCAGTAGCAGTAGAACATTCAGCAACAGAAGTAGCATTATCACGCTCAATGCATTTAAGACATGGTGGTTCAAATCCTTCCTGAGCGGAACTGATCTGTTTGGCGCGAAGTGACTCGCTTTCCTTTTGAAGATCTTCATGAGCCGCTCTCAATTTCTCAAGATCTTGCTTCCTTTGAAGATAATCATAGGAAAGCTTTTCATGAGTTGTTGAGAGAGTTTCATGACGACTTTCAAGTTCCTGATACTTAACGTGAAGATTTTTTATGTCTTCAATTAAGGATTCAGATCGAGTCATTTCAGCACCTAACAGATCATCGCTTCTGTCTAACAGTTTTTGAATATGTTCCATAGCTTTCTGTTGTTCAGTTGCAATTTTAGCAAGTGTTTTGTAGCTGGGTTTTGAACCACAATCAGAGTCATCGTCACTAGATGTTTGATAGTGAGTAGTGCGTGTGTTTACCTTGGCACCGCGTGCCATGAAGCAGTAGGTAGAAGCGGAGTAGTCCTTGTCATTTGCATCGGTGTCGGTGATGAAGTCATTGTCTTCAGTGTTGAAGATGGACTTGGCAACGTATGCTGTAGCCAGACTTGCGACGCCTGAATCGGACTCCTCCTCAGACTCCACCTCCGCCTCCTCAGAAGCAGGACTCCTCCTCTGAATCCATTTCCTTGCCAACAAACGCACGTGCCTTGCCAGATGAGCTCTTCTTGTGTGATGAAGACTTTGAGGAAGACTTGGAAGAAGACTTTGAGTATTTCTTCTTCTTCTTGTCGTCAGAGTCATATTCCTTGCTCTTCTTCTTCTTTTTGTTCTCATTGTCCCACTGTGGACACTCAGAGATGAAGTGGCCAGGTTTCTTGCACTTGTGACATGTTTTCTTCTTGTAGTCATGAGCAGAAGCTTCATCATTCCTTGAGCTTGATCGGGAAGACTTTCTGAAGCCTTTCTTCTTGGTGAATTTTTGGAACTTCTTGACAAGCATAGCAAGTTCCCTTCCAATGTCTTCAGGATCATCAGAACTGCTGTCAGATTCTTCTTCAGATGAGGAGACAGCTTTTGCCTTCAAGGCACGAGTTCGCCCATAGTTTGGACCGTAGATATCTCTTTTCTCAGAAAGCTGAAACTCATGTGTGTTGAGCCTCTCAAGTATGTCAGACGGATCGAGTGTCTTGAAATCAGGACGTTCTTGAATCATCAGGGCTAGGGTGTCAAACAAACTATCAAGTGATCTCAGTAGTGTCTTGACGACTTCATGTTTGGTGATCTCAGTAGCGCCGAGGGCTTGAAGCTCATTTGTGATGTCAGTGAGTCGGTCAAATGTGAGCTGGACATTCTCATTGTCATTTCGCTTGAAGCGGTTGAAGAGGTTGCGAAGGACACTGATTCTCTGATCTCTCTGGGTTGAGACGCCTTCATTGACCTTGGAGAGCCAGTCCCAGACCAGCTTAGATGTTTTCAAAGCACTCACACGGCCATACTGTCCTTTGGTCAGATGACCACAGATGATATTCTTGGCAGTAGAGTCCAGTTGAACGAATTTCTTGACATCAGCAGCAGTGACACCTTCTCCAGCCTTGGGAACACCGTTCTCGACGACATACCATAGGTCGACGTCAATGGCTTCAAGATGCATGCGCATCTTATTCTTCCAGTAGGGATATTCAGTTCCATCGAAGACGGGGCACGCAGCGGAGACTTTTATTATCCCTGCAGTCGACATAGCTAAAACTCCAGGTGGTTAAACCGAATCACATAGAACAAGGGAGCACCTTGCTCTGATACCAATTGAAAGTGCGTTATATCGACTAGAGGGGGGTGAATAGGCGATTTTTATGAAAGTCTTCAATACGTGGAAGTTATGAAGACAAACGATAGAAATAAACCTATTACCCTGCAGCGGAAGGTAGACTACACTAGGCAAGCCATAGTCAAGTATTCAATAGAGTGAAAGCACAATGACTTAATAGCAGCAATGTAGTAAGGATCAGGTAGGAAGATATTATGAAGCCAGACAGAACACACAGTCACTCAGTGAAGACAAAAGATAGTGCAAACATACAATGACTTCACAAGGAGTAACAGTAAGTAAAGGGAAGGGAAGATGAAACCAGTGACTCATTGAAGGCAATGATTTGTTGGACCAGTTCCAGTTGTTGTGACAACTGTACGTCTGGTTAGGGCGGCTAGGTATTTAAACCTTAGGACACACAGTCCCGGACACCCAGTCCTGAACACGTAGCTCAGGACACCCAGTCCTCACCGTATTCCCCTTGAGCTAAGGTCACACAGACCTCGCCCAATCACTCTGGTAAGTCTTCAAGGTAGACTCCCAAACCTTCACAGACTTCGTTCACCAGCAATCCACAATGTCTCTTGGATGCTCAGAACGCGACGCCTAACCGGCTGGAGGATGCACAGTCCTCAAGTGTAATAAGTCTTCAGATCACACAGACAAGAAGACTTAAGTGATGCCTAATTCTCTTTGGCTCTGGGTGGTTAGGGCTTTATCCTCGCAAGGAATTCTCTCTCAAAGACTTCGAGGTGGGTTGCTCTCAAACGACAAAAGTGTTGGGGAACATTGCAGAAAACAAAAATTTTCCTACTCGTTTCACCAAGATCATCTAGGAGTTCATCTAGCAACGAGTGATTAGATGCATCTACATACCTTTGTAGATCACGCACGGAAGCGTTCAAAAGAACGGTGATGATGTAGTCGTACTCGACGTGATCCAAATCACCGATGACCAGCGCCGAACGGACGGCACCTCCGCGTTCAACACACGTACGGGACGGGAGACGTCTCCTCCTTCTTGATCCAGCAAGGGGGAAGGAGAGGTTGATGAAGATCCAGCAGCACGACGGCGTGGTGGTGGATGCAGGGCGTCACAGCAGCAGGGCTTCGCCGAGACTACGAGGGAGAGACGTAACGGGGGGAGATGGAGGCGCCAGGGGCTGGTCTAAAATCCCTCCTCTCCCCCCCACTATATATAGGGGTGCCAAGGGGGGCGCCGGCCCTAGTAGATGGCATCTACTAGGGGGGCGGCGGCCAAGGGGAGGTTTCCCTCCCCCCCAAGGCACCTAGGGGTGCCTTCCACCACATGGACTCTTCCATGGTGGAAACCCTAGGCGCATGGGCCTATAGGGGCTGGTGCCCTTGGCCCATCTAGGCCAAGGTGCGCCCCCTACAGCCCATGTGCCCCCCCGGGACAGGTGGCCCCACCCGGTGGACCCCCGGGACCCTTCCGGTGGTCCCGGTACAATACCGATAACCCCGAAACTTGTCCCGATGCCCGAAATAGCACTTCCTATATATAATTCTTTACCTCCGGAACATTCCGGAACTCCTCGTGACGTCCGGGATCTCATCCGGACTCCGAACAACATTCGGGTTTCTGCATATACATATCTTCATAACCCTAGCGTCACCGAACCTTAAGTGTGTAGACCCTACGGGTTCGGGAGACAAGCAGACATGACCGAGACGACTCTCCGGTCAATAACCAACAGCGGGATCTGGATACCCATGTTGGCTCCCACATGCTCCACGATGATCTCATCGGATGAACCACGATGTCGAGGATTTAATCAATCCCGTACGCTATTCCCTTTGTCTATCGATATGTTACTTGCCCGAGATTCGATCGTCGGTATCCCAATACCTCATTCAATCTCGTTACTAGCAAGACACTTTACTCGTACCGTAATGCATGATCCCGTGACCAGACACTTGGTCACTCTGAGCTCATTATGATGATGCATTACCGAGTGGGCCCAGTGATACCTCTCCGTCATACGGAGTGACAAATCCCAGTCTTGATCCATGTTACCCAACAGACACTTTCGGAGATACCCGTAGTCTACCTTTATAGTCACCCAGTTACGTTGTGACGTTTGGCATACCCAAAGCACTCCTACGGTATCCGGGAGTTACACGATCTCATGGTCTAAGGAAAAGATACTTTGACATTGGAAAACTCTAGCAAACGAACTATACGATCTTGTGCTATGTTTAGGATTGGGTCTTGTCCATCACATCATTCTCCCAATGATGTGATCTCGTTATCAATGACATCCAGTGTCCATAGTCAGGAAACCATGACTATCTGTTGATCAACGAGCTAGTCAACTAGAGGCTCACTAGGGACATGTTGGTGTCTGTTATTCACACATGTATTACGATTTCCGGATAACACAATTATAGCATGAATAAAGACAATTATCATGAACAAGGAAATATAATAATAATGCTTTTATTATTGCCTCTAGGGAATATTTCCAACAGTCTCCCACTTGCACTAGAGTCAATAATCTAGTTACATTGTGATGAATCGAACACCCATGGAATTCTGGTGTTGATCATGTTTTGCTCTAGGGAGAGGTTTAGTCAACGGATCTGCTATATTCAGGTCCGTATGTACTTTACAAATCTCTATGTCTCCATCTTGAACATTTTCACGAATGGAGTTGAAGCAACGCTTGATGTGCCTTGTCTTCTTGTGAAACCTGGGCTCCTTGGCAAGTGCAATAGCTCTAGTGTTGTCACAGAAGAGCTTGATTGGCCCCGACGCATTGGGTATGACTCCTAGGTCGGTGCTGAACTCCTTCACCCATATTGCTTCATGTGCTGCCTCCGAGGCTGCCATGTACTCCGCTTCACATGTAGATCCCGCCACGACGCTTTGCTTGCAACTGCACCAGCTTACTGCCCCACCATTCAAAATATACACGTATCCGGTTTGTGACTTAGAGTCATCCAGATCTGTGTCGAAGCTAGCGTCGACGTAACCCTTTACGACGAGCTCTTCGTCACCTCCATAAACGAGAAACATTTCCTTAGTCCTTTTCAGGTACTTCAGGATATTCTTGACCGCTGTCCAGTGTTCCTTGCCGGGATTACTTTGCTACCTTCCTACCAAACTTACGGCAAGGTTAACATCAGGTCTGGTACACAGCATGGCATACATAATAGAACCTATGGCTGAGGCATAGGGGATGACGCTCATCTCTTCTATATCTTCTGTCGTGGTCGGACATTGAGCTGAGCTCAATTTCACACCTTGTAACACAGGCAAGAACCCCTTCTTGGATTGATCCATATTGAACTTCTTCAATATCTTATCAAGGTATGTGCTTTGTGAAAGACCTATGAGGCGTCTCGATCTATCTCTATAGATTTTGATGCCTAATATATAAGCAGCTTCTCCAAGGTCCTTCATTGAAAAACTTTTATTCAAGTAGGCCTTGATGCTGTCCAAGAGTTCTATATCATTTCCCATCAAAAGTATGTCATCTAGATATAATATGAGAAATGCTACAGAGCTCCCACTCACTTTCTTGTAAACGCAGGCTTCTCCATAAGTCTGTGTAAACCCAAACGCTTTGATCATCTCATCAAAGCGAATGTTCCAACTCCGAGATGCTTGCACCAGCCCATAAATCGAGCGTTGGAGCTTGCACACTTTGTCAGCATTCTTAGGATCGACAAAACCTTCCGGCTGTATCATATACAATTCTTCCTTAAGGAAACCATTAAGGAATGCCGTTTTGACGTCCATTTGCCATATTTCATAATCATAGAATGCGGCAATTGCTAACATGATTCGGACGGACTTCAGCTTTGCTACCGGTGAGAAAGTCTCATCGTAGTCAACCCCTTGAACTTGTCGATAACCCTTAGCGACAAGCCGAGCTTTATAGATGGTCACATTACCATCCGCGTCTGTCTTCCTCTTAAAGATCCATTTATTTTCTATGGCTCGCCGCTCAATGGGCAAGTCAGTCAAAGTCCATACTTTGTTTTCATACATGGATCCTATCTCGGATTTCATGGCTTCTAGCCATTTGTCGGAATCCGGGTCCGCCATCGCTTCTTCATAGTTCGAAGGTTCACCATTGTCTAACAGCATGATTTCCAAGACAGGGTTGCCGTACCACTCTGGTGCGGAACGTGTCCTTGTGGACCTTCGAATTTCAGTAGGGGCTTGATCAGAAGTATCTTGATCATTGTCATTAACTTCCTCTCTAGTCGGTGCAGGCACCTCAGGAACATTTTCTTGAGTTGCGCCATTTTCCGGTTCAAGAGGTAATACTTCATCAAGCTCTACTTTCCTCCCACTTACTTCTTTCGAGAGAAACTCTTTCTCCAGAAAGGACCCATTCTTGGCAACAAAGATCTTGCCTTCGGATCTGAGGTAGAAGGTGTACCCAATAGTTTCTTTTGGGTATCATATGAAGACGCATTTTTCCGACTTGGGTTCGAGCTTTTCAGGTTGAAGTTTCTTGACATAAGCATCGCATCCCCAAACTTTTAGAAACGACAGCTTAGGTTTCTTCCCAAACCATAATTCATACGGTGTCGTCTCAACGGATTTCGACGGAGCCCTATTTAAAGTGAATGCGGCAGTCTCTAAAGCATAGCCCCAAAAAGAAAGCGGTAAATTGGTAAGAGACATCATAGATCGCACCATATCTAACAGGGTGCGATTACGACGTTCAGACACACCATTACGCTGAGGTGTTCCAGGCGGCGTGAGTTGTGAAACTATTCCACATTTTCTTAAGTGTGCCCCAAACTCGTGACTCAAGTATTCTCCTCCACGATCTAATCGTAAAACTTGATTTTCCTGTCATGTTGATTTTCAACCTCACTCTGAAATTCCTTGAACTTTTCAAAGGTTTCAGACTTGTGTTTCATTAAGTAGATATACCCATACCTACTTAAATCATCAGTGAGGGTGAGAACATAACGATAGCCACCGCGAGCCTCAACACTCATTGGACCGCACACATCAGTATGTATGATTCCCAATAAGTCGGTTGCTCGCTCCATTGTTCCTGAGAACGGAGTCTTGGTCATTTTACCCATAAGGCATGGTTCGCATGTGTCAAATGATTCATAATCAAGAGACTCTAAAAGTCCATCATCATGGCGCTTCTTCATGCGTTTGACACCTATGTGACCAAGGCGGCAGTGCCACAGGTATGTGGGACTATCATTATCAACCTTACTTCTTTTGGTACTCACATTATGAACATGTGTAGCATCACGTTCGAGATTCATAAAGAATAAACCATTCACCATAGGAGCATGACCATAAAACATATCTCTCAAAAAAATGGAACAACCATTATTCTCAGATTTAAAAGAGTAGCCATCTCGAATTAAACGAGATCCCGATACAATGTTCATGCTCAAAGCTGGCACTAAATAACAATTATTAAGGTTTTAAAACTAATCCCGAAGGGAGATGCAGAGGTAGCGTGCCGACGGCGATCACATTGACCTTGGAACCATTCCCGACGCGCATCGTCACCTCGTCCTTTGCCAGTTTCCGCTTATTCCGCAGCCCCTGCTTTGAGTTACAAATGTGAGCAACTGCACCGGTATCAAATACCCAGGAGCTACTACGGGCACTAGTAAGGTACACATCAATTACATGTATATCACATATACCTTTTGTTTTGCCGGCCTTCTTATCCGCTAAGTACTTAGGGCAGTTCCGCTTCCAGTGACCGCTTCCCTTGCAATAAAAGCACTCAGTCTCGGGCTTGGGTCCATTCTTTGGCTTCTTCCCGGCAGCTTGCTTGCCGGGCGCGGCAACCTCCTTGCCGTCCTTCTTGAAGTTCTTTTTACCCTTGCCTTTCTTGAACTTAGTGGTTTTATTGACCATCAACACTTGATGTTCCTTCCTGACTTCTACCTCTGCTGATTTCAGCATAGCAAATACTTCAGGAATGGTCTTTTCCATCCCCTGCATATTGAAGTTCATCACAAAGCTCTTGTAGCTTGGTGGAAGCGACTGGAGGATTCTGTCAATGACCGCATCATCCGGGAGATTAACTCCCAGCTGAGTCAAGCGGTTATGCAACCCAGACATAGTGAGTATGTGCTCACTGACAGAACTGTTTTCCTCCATCTTACAGCTGAAGAATTTGTCGGAGACTTCATATCTCTCGACCCGGGCATGAGTTTGGAAAACCATTTTCAGCTCTTCGAACATCTCATATGCTCCATGTCTCTCAAAACGCTTTTGGAGCCCCGGCTCTAGGCTGTAAAGCATGCCGCACTGAACGAGGGAGTAGTCATCGAAACGTGCCTGCCAAGCGTTCATAACATCTTGTTCTGCAGGGAGAACGGGTGCGTCACCAAGCGGTGCTTGTAGGACATAATCTTTCTTGGCAGCTATGAGGATGATCCTCAGGTTCTGGACCCAGTCCGTATAGTTGCTGCCATCGTCTTTCAGCTTAGTTTTCTCTAGGAATGCGTTGAAGTTGAGGACTACGTTGGCCATTTGATCTACAAGACATATTGCAAAGATTTTAGACTAAGTTCATGATAATTAAGTTCAACTAATCAAATTATTAGTGAACTCCCACTTAGATTAGACATCCCTCCAGTCATCTAAGTATTACATGATCCGAGTTTAACTAGACCATGTCCGATCATCACGTGAGACGGACTAGTTAACGTCGGTGAACATCTTCATGTCGATCGTATCTACTATACGACTCATGCTCGACCTTTCGGTCTTCTGTGTTCCGAGGCCATGTCTGTACATGCTAGGCTCGTCAAGTCAACCTAAGTGTTTGCATGTGTAAATCTGTCTTACACCCGTTGTATGTGAACGTCTGAATAAAACACCCGATCATCACGTGGTGTTTTGAAACAGCGAACTGTCGCAACGGTGCACAGTTAGGGGGAACACTTCTTGAAATTATTGTGAGGGATCATCTTATTTACTACCGTCGTTCTAAGTAAACAAGATGCAAAACATGATAAACATCACATGCAATCAAATAATAAGCGTGACATGATATGGCCATTATCACATAGCTCCTTTGATCTCCATCTTGGGGCTCCATGATCATCTTGTCACCGGCTTGACACCATGATCTCCATCATCATGATCTCCATCATCGTGTCTCCATGAAGTTGCTCGCCAACTATTACTTCTACTACTATGGCTAACGCGTTTAGCAATAAAGTAAAGTAATTTACATGGCGTTTCTTGATGACACGCAGGTCATATAAAAGAATAAAGACAACTCCTATGGCTCCTGCCGGTTGTCATACTCATCGACATGCAAGTCGTGAATCCTATTACAATAGCATGAACATCTCATACATCACATATAGATCATTCATCATTCATCACAACTTTGGCCATATCATATCACAAACCACTTGCTGCAAAAACAAGTTAGACGTCCTCTAATTGTTGTTGCAAGTTTTACGTGGCTGAATTAGGGTTCTAGCAAGAACGTTTTCTTACCTACGTTAAAGCCACAACGTGATTTGTCAACTTCTATTTACCCTTCATAAGGACCCTGTTCATCGATTCCGCTCCAACTAAAGTAGGAGAGACAGACACCCGCCAGCCACCTTATGCAACTAGTGCATGTTAGTCGGTGGAACCGGTCTCACGTAAGCGTACGTGTAAGGTTGGTCCGGGCCACTTCATCCCACAATACCGCTGAAGCAAGAAAGGACTAGTAACGGTAAGAAAGTTGACAAATCTACGCCCACAACAAATTGTGTTCTACTCGCGCAAGAAGAACTACGCATAGACCTAGCTCATGATGCCACTGTTGGGGAACGTTGCAGAAAACAAAAATTTTCCTACTCGTTTCACCAAGATCATCTAGGAGTTCATCTAGCAACGAGTGATTAGATGCATCTACATACCTTTGTAGATCGCGCACGGAAGCGTTCAAAAGAACGGTGATGATGTAGTCGTACTCGACGTGATCCAAATCACCGATGACCAGCGCTGAACGGACGGCACCTCCGCGTTCAACACACGTACGGGACGGGAGACGTCTCCTCCTTCTTGATCCAGCAAGGGGGAAGGAGAGGTTGATGAAGATCCAGCAGCACGACGGCGTGGTGGTGGATGCAGGGCGTCACAGCAGCAGGGCTTCGCCGAGACTACGAGGGAGAGACGTAACGGGGGGAGATGGAGGCGCCAGGGGCTGGTCTAAAATCCCTCCTCTCCTCCCCACTATATATAGGGGTGCCAAGGGGGGCGCCGGCCCTAGTAGATGGCATCTACTAGGGGGGCGGCGGCCAAGGGGAGGTTTCCCTCCCCCCCAAGGCACCTAGGGGTGCCTTCCACCACATGGACTCTTCCATGGTGGAAACCCTAGGCGCATGGGCCTATAGGGGCTGGTGCCCTTGGCCCATCTAGGCCAAGGCGCACCCCCTACAGCCCATGTGGCCCCCCGGGACAGGTGGCCCCACCCGGTGGACCCCCGGGACCCTTCCGGTGGTCCCGGTACAATACCGATAACCCCGAAACTTGTCCCGATGCCCGAAATAGCACTTCCTATATATAATTCTTTACCTCCGGAACATTCCGGAACTCCTCGTGACGTCCGGGATCTCATCCGGGACTCCGAACAACATCCGGGTTTCTGCATATACATATCTTCATAACCCTAGCGTCACCGAACCTTAAGTGTGTAGACCCTACGGGTTCGGGAGACAAGCAGACATGACCGAGACGACTCTCCGGTCAATAACCAACAGCGGGATCTGGATACCCATGTTGGCTCCCACATGCTCCACGATGATCTCATCGGATGAACCACGATGTCGAGGATTTAATCAATCCCGTACGCTATTCCCTTTGTCTATCGATATGTTACTTGCCCGAGATTCGATCGTCGGTATCCCAATACCTCGTTCAATCTCGTTACCGGCAAGACACTTTATTCGTACCGTAATGCATGATCCCGTGACCAGACACTTGGTCACTCTGAGCTCATTATGATGATGCATTACCGAGTGGGCCCAGTGATACCTCTCCGTCATACGGAGTGACAAATCCCAGTCTTGATCCATGTTACCCAACAGACACTTTCTGAGATACCCGTAGTCTACCTTTATAGTCACCCAGTTATGTTGTGACGTTTGGCATACCCAAAGCACTCCTACGGTATCCGGGAGTTACACGATCTCATGGTCTAAGGAAAAGATACTTTGACATTGGAAAACTCTAGCAAACGAACTATACGATCTTGTGCTATGTTTAGGATTGGGTCTTGTCCATCACATCATTCTCCCAATGATGTGATCTCGTTGTCAATGACATCCAGTGTCCATAGTCAGGAAACCATGACTATCTGTTGATCAACGAGCTAGTCAACTAGAGGCTCACTAGGGACATGTTGGTGTCTGTTATTCACACATGTATTACGATTTCCGGATAACACAATTATAGCATGAATAAAGACAATTATCATGAACAAGGAAATATAATAGTAATGCTTTTATTATTGCCTCTAGGGCATATTTCCAACAAAAAGCCGTACTCTTAATCTGAGCAGCCAACCGTTTATGGTTGTAGGGGGTGGGCTATTTATAGCCACTTGGCAACCCAACCTGATTTGTCCGAAATGACCCTGGGTCACTAAGGAACTGACACGTGTTTCAACGGTCAGATTTCAAACTCACACGGCAACTTTGCTTGGGCTGCAAGCAAAGATGACTTGTCCGACTCTAGACAAGATTCGCTCTCATAGTCTTCACTCGAAGACATAGGTTTTGGTTAGGCATCACTTCAGTCATTCTGACTGGTTCTCTTGGACCCCACTTAACAGTACGGTGGTTCCTATGACTCAACACAAAAGAAAGAGAACTACGAAAGATCTAAGTCTTCGAGCTCCATAGGCTTCATGTGGTGTCTTCTCTTGTCATAGTCTTCAATGTGAATATCTTCATATACCACCTTTGACTTCAATGTCTTCATACATTTTTAGGGGTCATCTCTGGTAGGAAAACCGAATCAATGAGGGACTTCTACATGTGTTATCCTGCAATTCTCACAAACACATTAGTCCCTCAACTAGGTTTGTCGTCAATACTCCAAAACCAACTAGGGGTGGCACTAGATGCACTTACAGTATTTCCCTCAGTGATGAAACCAAGGTTATCAAACCAGCAGGAGGACCAAGCAACAACACGTAAACGGCACCTGCACACAAATAAAAAATACTTGCAACCCAACGTATTAAAGGGGTTATCAATCCCTTTCGGGTAACGGCGCCAGAAATTAGCAAATGGACGTGAATAAATTGTAGTAGATTGATAGATCGAACGCCAAATAAAATAAATAAGAATAAATTGCAGCAAGGTTTTTTTGTATTTTTGGTTTAATAGATCAGAAAAATAGAGCAAAGGAAAATAGATCGCAAAGGCAAATAATATGTGAAAGAGACCCGGGGGTCGTAGATTTCACTAGTGGCTTCTCTCGAGAAAAATAGCAAACGGCAGATAAACAAATTACTGTTGGGAAATTGATAGAACTTCAAATACTCATGATGTTATCCAGGCAATGATCATTACATAGGCATCACGTCCAAGATTAGTAGACCGACTCCTGCATGCATCTACTCCTATTACTCCACACATCGACCGCTATCCAGCATGCATCTAGTGTAGTAAGTTCATGGAGAAATGGAGTAATGCAATAAGAACGATGACATGATGTAGACAAGATCTATTTATGTAGAAATAGACCCCCATCGTTTTATCCTTAGTAGCAACGATACATACGTGTCGGTTCCCCTTCTATCACTGGGATCAAGCACCGTAAGATCGAACCCACTACAAAGCACCTCTTCCCATTGCAAAATAAATAGATCAAGTTGGCCAAACAAAACCCAAATATTGGAGAAGAAATACGAGACTATAAGCAATCATGCATATAAGAGATCAAACAAAATTCAAATAACTTTCATGGATAAAAAGAGATAGATCTGATCATAAACTCAAAGTTCATTGGACCCCAACAAAGACACACAAAAGAGTTACATCATATGGATCTCCAAGAGACCATTGTATTGAGAATCAAACGAGAGAGAGGAAGCCATATATCTACTAACTACGGACACGAAGGTCTACAAAGAACTACTCACGCATCATCGGAGAGGCACCAATAGAAGTGGTGAACCCCTCCGTGATGGTGTCTAGATTAGATCTGGTTGTTCTGGACTTTGCAGCGGCTGAAATTCATTTTCGTCGACTCCCCTAGAGTTTCTGGAATATTGGGGTATTTATAGAGTAAAGGGGCGGTCCGGGGGGCACCTGAGGTGGGCACAAACCACCAGGGCGAGCCTGGGCCTCCAGGCGGGCCCTGGTGGGTTGTGCTCCCCACAGAGCAGCCCTCGGGTGCTTCTTTGGCCCATTGGTTCTCTTCTGGTCCAAAAAAATTCCACAAGAAGTTTCGCTGCATTTGGACTCCGTTTGATATTGATTAACTGCAATGTAAAAAACATGCAAGAAACAGCAACTGGCACTTGGCACTATGTCAATAGGTTAGTAGCAAAAAATGATGTAAAATGATTATAAAATATCCTAGATTGATAATATAACAACATGGAACAATCAAAAATTATAGATACGTTGGAGAGGTATCAAAGTTTGACTAGATCAACCGCGTTGTCCAACGCTTCCGCTTTCAGTCTATGAGGGTACGTGGACACACTCTCCCCCTCTGGTTGCTATGTGATATGTCTTCGTCGTATCTATAATTTTTGATTGTTCCATGCCAATATTATACAACTTTTATATACTTTTGGCAACCTTTTATACTATTTTTGGGACTAACATATTGATCCAGTGCCCAGTGCTAGTTCCTGTTTGTTGCATGTTTTTTGTTCCGCAGAAAATCCATATCAAACGGACTCCAAACGGGATAAAAATGATGGTGATTTTTTGGAATATATGTGATTTTTGGGAAGAAGAATCAACCCAAGACGATGCCCGAGGGGGCCAAAGGCAGGGGGCGCGCGCCAGGGGGTCAGGCGCGCCGTGGGCCCTCGAGGCCACCCCGTAAGGGGGTTGGTGCCCTTCTTTTGCCGCAAGAAAGCCAATATCCGGATAGAAATCGTGTTAAAATTACAGCCCATTCAATTATGTGAAAGATATTATGCACTACTTTAATAATCGTGAGAAAACCCCATTCAATTATGTAATGGGAGACACGTTGGATCAATGTGAATACTTTAGGGATTATTGCTTGACTCAAAAAGGGAAATTATGATGGGGTCAAATTTATATATTGCATTGGTATGCTCGGCAACTATGCTTGAGATATGATTATACTTGTTGCTGTAGGATGAAGGCTCCACACCTTCCCTTTTCATGCAATTTTAATGATAATGAAACCTTAGTTTCTTATGCTAATGGTATTTATGATTACTATGATGTGGAACGAATAGAAGAATTTGTTGCTTCTAAGGGTGCTTGAGAAATTGAATCTTTGTTTAAAAAGTTTGAAGATTTTGATGATTCAGTTTATAGACCTGAAAATTTAGCTATCCTTAAATATGGCTATGAAAATTATAAATACAATTATGATATTTATGAATTAATTGAGAAAGTATCCGCTGTCCGAGAAGAGACTAATATTTTGCAGGAGTCTATGGAAGAAGAAATTGATAAAACTGTGAGCCCGTTGGATGAAAAAGATGATGAGGAGAGCGAAAAACAAAAGGAGGAAGATTGGATTAGCTACCCATGCCCACCTTCTAATGAGAGTAACTCTCAACTCATACATTATTTAATGTCCCTTTGTTCTTACCGAATAATGAATGCAATGATAATTGCTATGATCCCGTTGATTCGTTTGAAATATCCCTTTTTGATGAACTTGATGCTTGCTATGCTTGTGGCCAAGATGCCAATATGAATTATGCTTATGGAGATGAACTTGCTATAGTTCCTTATATTAAACATGAAATTGTTGCTATTGCACCCACGCATGATAGTCCTATTATCTTTTTGAATTCTCCCGACTACACTATATCGGAGAAGTTTTCCTTATTAAGGATTATATTGATGGGTTGCATTTTACTACTACACATGATGATTTTGATAGATACAATATGCATGTGCTTGCTGCTCCTACTTGCAATTATTATGACAGAGGAACTACATCTCTGCCTCTCCATGTTTCCAATATGATAAAATTGCAAAAAACTGTTTATACTATGCATTGGCCTTTACTATGTGTGCATGAATTGTTCTTTTATGACATGCTGATGCATAGGAAGAGAGTTAGACTTCGTTGTTGCAAGATATATGTTACTTTGTGCTCACTACTAAATCAAAAATCATTGTAACTTAAAATTGGCTTTGATATACCTTAGGATCCGGGTGGATCCATTACTTGAGCACTATATGCCTAGCTTAATGGCTTTAAAGAAAGCGCTACCAGGGAGACAACCCAGAAGTTTTAGAGAGTCATTTATTTCTGTTGTGTGCTTTTATAAAGTTTAAAAATAAAAATAGTGTGCCAAGATTTGCCTTTAGGATGTTTACATTGCTTGTTGGTTTGTGCGGTGCAAAACAGAAACTTTGACTGTAGTGTGCGATTTTATATTTTTTTACTGGAACATCAAACGGTTCTGAAACTTTTTGCACTATCTTTCTATGCATTTTTTTTATTTTTCCTAATTTTTGAAGAATTTTTGGAGTACCATAGGTATGGTGAATGTTCATGTTACTACAGACAGTCCTGTTTAAGACAGATTCTATTTTTGATGCATCGTTTGCTTGTTTTGATGAAACTATCGATTTCTTTCAGTGGATTAAGCCATGGAAAAGTTATATTACAGTAGCTACAATGAAAAAACAAAATATGAATTGGTTTGCAATAGTACTTAGAGTAGTGATTTGCTTTATTATACTAACGGATCTTATCGAGCTTTCTATTGAGTTTTGTGTGGATGAAGTGTTCGAAGATCGAGGATGTCTCGATGTGAGGAGGGGGAGAGGCAAGAGCTCAAGCTTGGGGATGTCCAAGGCACCCCAGGTAAATATTAAAGGATACTCAAGCGTCTAAACTTGGGGATGCCCCAGAAGGCATCCCATCTTTCTTCAACAAGTATCGGTATGTTTTCGAATTTGTTTCATTCATGTGATATGTGCAAATCTTGGAGCGTCTTTTGCATTTAGTTTTCACTTTTCTTTTATGCATCATGCTGGTATGAGATAGTCCTTGGTTGATTTATAGAATGCTAATTGCACTTCACTTATATTTTTTGAGTATGGCTTTATAGAATGCTTCATGTGCTTCACTTATATCATTTGAAGTTTGGATTGCTTGTTTCTCTTCACTTAGAAAACCGCCATTTGTAGAATGCTCTTTTGCTTCACTTATATTTGTTAGAGCATGGGCATGTCTTTTGTAGAAAGAGTAAAACTCTCTTGCTTCACTTATATCTATTTAGAGAGTTGACAAGAATTGGTCATTCACATGGTTAGTCATTAAATCCTACATAAAACTTGTAGATCACTGAATATGATATGTTTGATTCCTTGCAATAGTTTTGCGATATAAAGATGGTGATATTAGAGTCATGATAGTGGGTAGTTGTGGATTGTTGAAATACTTGTGTTGAAGTTTGTGATTCCCGTAGCATGCACGTATGGGGAACCGTTATGTAACGAAGTTGGAGCATGAGGTATTTATTGATTGTCTTCCTTATGAGTGGCGGTCGGGGACGAGCAATGGTCTTCTCCTACCAATTTATCCCCCTAGGAGCATGTGCGTAGTGCTTTGTTTCGATGACTAATAGATTTTTGCAATAAGTATGTGAGTTCTTTATGACTAATGTTGAGTCCATGGATTATACGCACTCTCATCCTTCCTTCGTTGCTAGCCTCTTCGGTACCGTGCATTGCCCTTTCTCACCTCGAGAGTTGGCGCAAACTTCGCCAGTGCATCCAAACCCCATGACATGGTACACTCCATCACACATGAGCCTCCTTATATCTTCCTCAAAACAGCCACCATACCTACCTATTATGGCATTTCCATAGCCATTCTGAGATATATTGCCATGCAACTTCCATCATCATCATATACATGACTTGAGCATTCATTGTCATATTGCTTTGCATGATCATAAGATAGTGAGCATGATGTTTTCATGGCTTGCCCGTTTTTTGTTGGCATTGTTACGTTGGATCATTACACATCCTGGTACACCGCCGGAGGCATTCATATAGAGCCATACTTTGTTCTAGACATCGAGTTGTAATATTGAGTTGTAAGTAAATAAAAGTGTTATGATCATCATTATTAGAGCATTGCCCCAGTGAGGAAAGGATGATGGAGACTATGATTCCCCCAAGTCGGGATGAGACTCCGGACTTAAAAAAATAAAAGAGTCCAAGGAAGCCCAAATAAAAAAGAGAGGCCAAAGAAGCCTACCAAAAGAAGAAAAAAAATGAGAGAAGGGGCAATGCTACTATCCTTTTACCACACTTGTGCTTCAGAGTAGCACCATGTTCTTCATATAGAGAGTCTCTTGAGTTATCACTTTCATATACTAGTGGGAATTTTCATTATAGAACTTGGCTTGTATATTCCGATGATGGGCTTCCTCAAATGCCCGAGGTCTTCATGAGCAAGCAAGTTGGATGCACACCCACTTAGTTTTCAGTTTGAGCTTTCATACACTTATAGATCTTAGTTCATGGCAATCCCTACTCCTTGCATTGACATCAATTGATGGGCATCTCCATAGCCCATTGATTAGTCGTGTCGACGTGAGACTTTCTCCCTTTTTTGTCTTCTCCACACAACCTCCACCATCATATTCTATTCCACCCATAGTGCTATGTCCATGGCTCACGCTCATGTACCGCGTGAAAGTTGAAAAGGTTTGAGAACATCAAAAGTATGAAACAATTGCTTGGCTTGTCATCGGGGTTGTGCATGATTTGAATGCTTTGTGTGGTGAAGATGGAGCATAGCCAGACCACATGATTTTTTAGGGATAACTTTCTTTGGCCATATTATTTTGAAAAGACATGATTGCTTTATAGTATGCTTGAAGTATTATTGTCTTAATGTCAAATGATAGACTATTGCTTTGAATCACTCGTGTCTTAATATTCATGCCATGATTAGATTACCTGATCAAGATTATGCTAGGTAGCATACCACATCAAAAATTATCTTTTTTATAATTTACCTACTCGAGGACTAGCAGGAATTAAGCTTGGGGATGCTAATACGTCTCCGTCATATCTATAATTTTTTATTGTTCCATGCCAATATTATACAACTTTTATATACTTTTGGCAACCTTTTATACTATTTTTGGGACTAACATATTGATCCAGTGCCCAGTGTCAGTTCTTGTTTGTTGCATGTTTTTTGTTTCACAGAAAATCCATATCAAACGGACTCCAAACGGGATAAAAACTGATGGAATTTGTTTTTGGAATATATGTGATTTTTGGGAAGAAGAATCAACGCAGACGATGCCCAAGGGGGCCACGAGGCAGGGGCGCGCCCTGGGCCCTCGTGGCCACCCCGTAAGGTGGTTGGTGCCCTTCTTTCGCTGCAAGAAATCCAATATCCGGATAGAAATCGTGTTAAAATTTCAGCCCAATCGGAGTTACGGATCTTCGGGAATATAAGAAACGGTGAAAGGACAGAATCTGAAATGCAGAAACACAGAGAGACAGAGAGACAGATCAAATCTCGGAAGGGCTCTCGCCCCTCCGCCGCCATAGAGGCCATGGACCAGAGGGGAAACCCTTCTCCCATCTAGGGAGAAGGTCGAGGAAGAAGAAGAAGAAGAAGAAGAAGAAGAAGAAGAAGAAGAAGAAGAAGAAGAAGAAGAAGAAGGAGGAGGAGGCTCTCCCCCCCTCTCTCCCAGTGGTGTCGGAACGCCGCCGGGGCCATCATTGTGACAACGATCTACACCAATACCTCTGCCATCTTCACCAACATCCTGATCACCTTCCCCCATCTATCTACAGTGGTCCACTAATACGTCTCCAACGTATCTATAATTTTTGATTGCTCCATGATATATTATCTACTGTTTTGGACATTATTGGGATTTATTATACACTTTTATATTATTTTTGGGACTAACCTATTAACCGGAGGTCCAGCCCAGAATTGCTGTTTTTTGCCTATTTTAGGGTTTCGAAGAAAAGGAATATCAAATGGAGTCCAAACGGAATGAAACCTTCGGGAACGTGATTTTTGGAACGAATAAGATCCAGGAGACTTGGACCCTACGTCAAGCAACCAACAAGGAGGCCACGAGGTAGGGGGCGCGCCTACCCCCCCCCCCTCCCAGGCGCGCCCTCCACCCTCGTGGGTCCCCTGTTGCTCCATCGACGTACTTCTTCCTCCTATATATACCTACGTACCCCCCAAACGACCAGATACAGAGCCAAAACCCTAATTCCACCGCTGTAACTTTCTGTATCCACGAGATCCCATCTTGGGGCCTATTCCGGAGCTCCGCCGGAGGGGGCATCGATCACGAAGGGCTTCTACATCAACACCATAGCCCTTTCGATGAAGTGTGAGTAGTTTACCTCAGACCTACGGGTCCATAGTTATTAGCTAGATGACTTCTTCTCTCTTTTTGGATCTCAATACAAAGTTCTCCCCTCTCTTGTGGAGATCTATTCGATGTAATCTTCTTTTGCGGTGTATTTGTTGAGACCGATGAATTGTGGGTTTATGATCAAGTTTATCTATGAACAATATTTGAATCTTCTCTGAATTCTTTTATGTATGATTGGTTATCTTTGCAAGTCTCTTCGAATTATCAGTTTGGTTTGGCCTACTAGATTGATCTTTCTTGCAATGGGAGAAGTGCTTAGCTTTGGGTTCAACCTTGCGGTGTCCTTTCCCAGTGACAGTAGGGGCAGCAAGGCACGTATTGTATTGTTGCCATCGAGGATAACAAGATGGTTTTTTTATCATATTGCACGAATTTATCCCTCTACATCATGTCATCTTGCTTAAGGCGTTACTCTGTTCTTATGAACTTAATACTCTAGATGCATGCTGGATAGCGGTCGATGTGTGGAGTAATAGTAGTAGATGCAGGCAGGAGTCGGTGTACTTGTCTCGGACGTGATGCCTATATACATGATTATACCTAGATATTCTCATAACTATGCTCAATTCTGTCAATTGCTCAACAGTAATTTGTTCACCCACCATAAAATACTTATGCTCTTGAGAGAAGCCACTAGTGAAACCTATGGCCCCCGGGTCTATCTTCATCATATTAATCTTCCAACACTTAGTTATTTTCATTGCTTTTATTTTACTTTGCATCTTTATCATAAAAATACCAAAAAATTATCTTATCATATCTATCAGATCTCACTCTCGTAAGTGACTGTGTAGGGATTG
This sequence comes from Triticum aestivum, assembly GCF_018294505.1. NCBI lineage: Eukaryota > Viridiplantae > Streptophyta > Magnoliopsida > Poales > Poaceae > Triticum > Triticum aestivum. Next base: position 413,266,764 of record NC_057809.1, read on the forward strand.
ACAACCCCTTATCGTGTTGGTTGAGAGGATTTATTTGTTTTGTGTAGGTGCGAGGGACTCGCGCGTAGCCTCCTACTGGATTGATACCTTGGTTCTCAAAAACTGAGGGAAATACTTACGCTACTTTGCTGCACCACCCTTTCCTCTTCAAGGGAAAACCAACACAAGTGCTCAAGAGGTAGCAAGAAGGATTTCTGGTGCCGTTGCTGGGGAGGTCTACGCCAAAATCAACATACCAAGTACCCATCACAAACCCTTATCTCCCGCATTACATTATTTGCCATTTGCCTCTCGTTTTCCTCTCCTCCACTTCACCCTTGCCGTTTTATTTGCCCCCTCTCTCTCCCTCTCTCTCCTCCCTCTCTTTCTCTATTTGCCTCTTTTTGCCCGTTCCTCGTTTGCTTGTGTGTTGGATTGCTTGCTTGTCACGATGGCTCAAGATAACACTAAATTGTGTGACTTTACCAATACCAACAACAATGATTTTATTAGCACTCCGATTGCTCCTTTTACCGATGCTGAATCTTGTGAAATTAATGCTGCCTTGCTGAATCTTGTCATGAAATATCCGTTTTCCGGCCTTCCTAGTGAAGATTCCGCTACCCATCTAAATAGCTTCATTGATTTGTGTGATATGCAAAAGAAGAAAGATGTGGACAATGATATTGTTAAATTGAAGCTATTTCCTTTTTCGCTTAGAGATCGTGCTAAAGCTTGGTTTTCGTCTTTGCCTAAAAATAGTATTGATTCTTGGAATAAGTGCAAAGATGCTTTTATCTCTAAGTATTTTCCTCCCGCTAAGATCATCTCTCTTAGAAACGATATTATGAATTTTAAGCAACTTGATCATGAACATGTTGCACAAGCTTGGGAGAGGATGAAATTAATGATACGTAATTGCCCTACTCATGGTTTGAATTTGTGGATGATTATACAAAAAATTTATGCCGGATTGAATTTTGCTTCTAGAAATCTTTTAGATTCGGTCGCGGGAGGCACTTTTATGGAAATCACTTTAGGAGAAGCTACTAAACTCCTAGATAATATTATGGTTAATTATTCTCAATGGCACACTGAAAGATCTACTAATAAGAAAGTGCATGCGATAGAAGAAATTAATGTTTTGAGTGGAAAGATGGATGAACTTATGAAATTATTTGCTAATAAAAGTGTTTCTTCTGATCCTAATGATATGCCTTTTTCTACTTTGATTGAGAATAATAATGAATCTATGGATGTGAATTTTGTTGGTAGGAACAATTTTGGTAACAACGTGTATAGAGGAAACTTTAATCCTAGGCCTTATCCTAGTAATTCCTCTAATAATTATGGTAATTCCTAGAACAATTCTTATGAAAATTATAATAAGATGCCCTCTATTTTGAATCTAATATTAAAGAATGTATTACTTCGCAAAAGAATTTCAATGCTTTGATTGAAGAAAAATTGCTTAAGATTGATGAGTTGGCTAGGAACGTTGATAGAATTTCTCTTGATGTTGATTCTTTGAAACTTAGATCTATTCCACCTAAGCATGATATCAATGAGTCTCTCAAAGCCATAAGAATTTCCATTGATGAGTGCAAAGAAAGAACCGCTAGGATGCGTGCTAAGAAAGATTCTTTTATAAGAGCGTGTTCTTCTAGTTTCCATGATAATAAAGATGAAGATCTAAAAGTTATTGATGTGTCCCCTATTAAATCTTTGTTTTGCAATATGAATCTTGATAATGATGGGACTGAATACGATCCACCTTTACCTAGAAGGTGTTCCAAAAATTCAGAGTTTTTAGATCTTGATGCTAAATTTGATAAAAGTGGGATTGAAGAGATCAAAACTCTAGATGTTAGTGAACCTACTATTTTGGATTTCAAGGAATTTAATTATAATAGCTGCTCTTTGATAGATTGTATTTACTTGTTGCAATCCGTGCTAAATTCTCCTCATGCTTATAGCCAAAATAAAGCTTTTACCAAACATATCGTTGATGCTTTGATGCAATCTTATGAAGAAAAACTTGAGTTGGAAGTTTCTATCCCTAGAAAACTTTATGATGAGTGGGAACCTACTATTAAAATTAAAATTAAAGATCATGAATGCTATGCTTTGTGTGATTTGGGTGCTAGTGTTCCCACGATTCTAAAGACTTTGTGTGATTTGTTAGGTTTCTGTGATTTTGATGATTGCTCTTTAAACTTGCACCTTGCGGATTCCACTATTAAGAAACCTATAGGAAGAATTAATGATGTTCTTATTGTAGCAAATAGTAATTATGTGCCTGTAGATTTTATCGTTCTTGACATAGATTGCAATCCATCATGTTCTATTATTCTTAGTAGACCTTTCCTTAAAACGATTGGTGCAATTATTGATATGAAGGAAGGAAATATTAGATTCCAATTTACGTTAAGGAAAGGAATGGAACACTTTCCTAGAAAGAAAATTAAATTACCTTATTAATCTATTATGAGAGCCACTTATGGATTGCCTACCAAAGATGGCAATACCTAGATCTATCCTTGCTTTTTATGCCTAGCTAGGGGCGTTAAACGATAGCGCTTGTTGGGGGGCAACCCAATTTTATTTTTATTCCTTGATTTTTTTTCTCCTGTTTAGTAATAAATAATTTATCTATCCTCTGTTTTGGTTGTGTTTTTTGTGTTTAATTAGTGTTTGTGCCAAGTAGAACCGTTGGGAAGACTTGGGGAAAGTCTTGTTAATCCTGCTGTAAAAAACAGAAACTTTAGCGCTTACGAGAACTGCTGCCATTTTTATTTGGAAAGTGATATTTAGTTAATTATTTTTGAAGATGATTAATAGATAAATTCCTCACGTCCAGAAATTTATTTTAGAATTTTTGGGGTTCCAGATCTTGCGCTGGCTACAGATTACTACAGACTGTTCTGTTTTTGACAGATTCTGTTTTTCGTGTGTTGTTTGCTTATTTTGATGAATCTATGGCTAGTAAAATAGTTTATAAACCATAGAGAAGCTGGAATACAGTAGGTTTACCACCAATATAAATAAAGAATGAGTTCATTACAGTACCTTGAAGTGGTCTTTTGTTTTCTTTCACTAACGGAGCTCACGAGATTTTCTACTTCAAGTTTTGTGTTGTGAAGTTTTCAAGTTTTGGGTAAAGATTTGATGGATTATGGAACAAGGAGTTGCAAGAGCATAAGCTTGGGGATTCCCATGGCACCCGCAAGATGATATAAGGACACCAAAAATCCAAAGCTTGGGGATGCCCCGGAAGGCATCCCCTCTTTCGTCTACTCTCATCGGTAACTTTACTTGGAGCTATATTTTTATTCACCACATGATATGTGTTTTGCTTGGAGCGTCTTGTATGATTTGAGTATTTGCTTTTTAGTTTACCACAATCATCTTTGCTGTACACACCTTTTGAGAGAGACACGCATGATTCGGAAATTATTAGAATACTCTATGTGCTTCACTTATATCTTTTGAGTTATATAGTTTTGCTCTAGTACTTCACTTATATCTTTTAGAGCACGGTGGTGGATTTGTTTTAGGCTGGTCATAGTGGGGAGTAACTTAGACTAGTGTCATGCATATGACACTAGTCTAAGTTAATATCTTCATAGTGCAAAGTAACATAGTAGTAGTGTCATAGATTATTCTATTTATTAGCTCATAGACTCAACATTTCTTGGGAAGCGCTATGTGATGGTAACATAATATGTTACTCCAAACACCTCTCTCCTCATTAACTAGGTGCCACATAAGCAAACTTGTTTTGGGAGGCGTTATGTTACTATCTAAGTTACTCCCACTATGACTAGCCTTATAGAAACTATTGATCTCTCATGCTTCACTTAGATTATTTTGAGAGTCTTAAATAGCATGGAAATTTGCTTAAATAACCCTAATATGCTAGGTATTCAAGATTAGTAAAAACTTTCTTATGAGTGTTTTGAATACTAAGAGAAGTTTGATGCTTGATGATTGTTTTGAGATATGGAGGTAGTGATATTAAAGTTGTGCTAGTTGAGTAGTTGTGAAATTGATAAATACTTGTGTTGAAGTTTGCAAGTCCCGTAGCATGCACGTATGGTAAACGTTATGTAACAAATTTGAAACATGAGGTGTTCTACGATTGTCCTCCTTATGAGTGGTGGTCGGGGACGAGCGATGGTCTTTTCCTACCAATCTATCCTCCTAGGAGCATGCGCGTAGTGCTTGGTTTTTGATGACTTGTAGATTTTTGCAATAAGTATGTGAGTTCTTTATGAATAATGCTGAGTCCATGGATTATACGCACTCTCACCCTTCCATCATTGCTAGCCTTTTCAGTACCGTGCATTGCCCTTTCTCACATTGAGAGTTGGTGCAAACTTCGCCGGTGCATCCGAACCTCGTGATATGGTACGCTCTTTCACACATAAACCTCCTTATATCTTCCTCAAAATAGCCACCATACCTACCTATTATTGTTGGGGAACGTAGTAATTTCAAAAAAATTCCTACGCACACGCAAGATCATGGTGATGTATAGCAACGAGAGGGGAGAGCGTGATCTACGTACCCTTCTAGATCAACAACGGAAGCGTTTGGTTGATGTAGTCGTACGTCTCCACGATCCGACCGATCCAAGTACCGTTACTCCAGCACCTCCGAGTTCTTGGCACACGTTCAGCTCGATGACGCTCCCCGGGCTCCGATCCAGCAAAGCTTCAGGGAGGAGTTCCGTCAGCACGACGGCGTGGTGAGGATCTTGATGTTCTACTGTCGCAGGGCTTCGCCTAAGCACCGCTACAATATGACCGAGGTGGAATATGGTGGAAGGGGGCACCGCACACGGCTAAGGAACGAACACGAAGATCAACTTGTGTGTCTATGGGGTGCCCCTTGCCTCAGTATATAAAGGATGGAGGAGTTGGAGGCCGGCCAAGTCTTGGTGCGGCCAGGATGTGGAGTCCTACTAGGACTCCAAGTCCTAGTAGGAGTCCACCAAGAGGGGAGGAAGGGAGAAGGAAGTGGAGGAGAAGGAAAGGTGGCCGGCCCCCTTTTCCCTAGTCCAATTCGGACCAGAGGGGAGTGGGGGCGCAGCAGCCCCTTGGCCCTTTCTCCTCTTCCCACTAAAGCCCATCAAGGCCCATTGCTTCTCCCGTAACTACCCGGTACTCCGAAAAATACCCGAATCACTCGGAACCTTTCCGATGTCCGAATATAGTCGTCCAATATATCGATCTTTACGTCTCGACCATTTCGAGACTCCTCGTCATGTCCCCGATCTCATCCGGGACTCCGAACTCCTTCGGTACATCAAAACTCATAAACTCATAATATAACTGTCATCGAAACCTTAAGCGTGCGGACCCTACGGGTTCGAGAACAATGTAGACATGACCGAGACACGTCTCCGGTCAATAACCAATAGCGGGACCTGGATGCCCATATTGGCTCCTACATATTCTACGAAGATCTTTATCGGTCAGACCGCATAACAACATACGTTGTTCCCTTTGTCATCGGTATGTTACTTGCCCGGGATTTGATCGTCGGTATCCAATACCTAGTTCAATCTCGTTACCGGCAAGTCTCTTTACTCGTTCGTAATACATCATCTCGCAACTAACTCATTAGTTGCAATGCTTGCAAGGCTTAAGTGATGTGCATTACCGAGAGGGCCCAGAGATACCTCTCCGACAATCGGAGTGACAAATCCTAATCTCGAAATACGCCAACCCAACATTTACCTTTGGAGACACCTGTAGAGCTCCTTTATAATCACCCATTTACGTTGTGACGTTTGGTAGCACACAAAGTGTTCCTCCGGCAAACGGGAGTTGCATAATCTCATAGTCATAGGAACATGTATAAGTCATGAAGAAAGCAATAGCAACATACTAAACGATCGGGTGCTAAGCTAATGGAATGGGTCATGTCAATCAGATCATTCACCTAATGATGTGATCCCGTTAATCAAATAACAACTCTTTGTCTATGGTTAGGAAACATAACCATCTTTGATTAACGAGCTAGTCAAGTAGAGGCATACTAGTGACACTCTGTTTGTCTATGTATTCACACATGTATTATGTTTCCGGTTAATACAATTATAGCATGAATAATAAACATTTATCATGAAATAAGGAAATAAATAATAACTTTATTATTGCCTCTAGGGCATATTTCCTTCAGTCTCCCACTTGCACTAGAGTCAATAATCTAGATCACATCACCATGTGATTAACTTCGATAGTTCACATCATCATGTGATTAACACCCATAGTTCACATCGCCATGTGACCAATACCCAAAGGGTTTACTAGATTCAGTAATCTAGTTCACATTGCTATGTGATTAACACCCAAAGAGTACTAAGGTGTGATCATGTTTTGCTTGTGAGAGAATCTTAGTCAACGGGTCTGCCACATTCAGATCCGCATGTATTTTGCAAATTTCTATGTCAACAATGCTCTGCTTGGAGCTACTCTAGCTAATTGCTCCCACTTTCAATATGTATCTAGACCGAGACTTAGAGTCTTCTAGATCAGTGTCAAAAACTTGCATCGACGTAACCCTTTACGACGAACCTTTTTTGTCACGTCCATAATCGAGAAACATATCCTTATTTCACTAAGGATAATTCTGACCGCTGTCCAGTGATCTACTCCTAGATCACTATTGTACTCCCTTGCCAAATCAGTGCAGGGTATACAATAGATCTGGTACACAGCATGACATACTTTATAGAACCTATGGCCAAGGCATAGGGAATGACTTTCATTCTCTTTCTATCTTCTGCCGTGGTCGGGCTTTGAGTCTTACTCAACTTCACACCTTGTAATACAGGCAAGAACTCTTTCTTTGACTGCTCCATTTTGAATTACTTCAAAATCTTGTCAAGGTATGTACTCATTGGAAAAACTTATCAAGCGTCTTGATCTATCTCTATAGATCTTGAAGCTCAATATGTAAGCAGCTTCACCGAAGTCTTTCTTTGAAAAACTCCTTTCAAACACTCCTTTATGCTTTACAGAATAATTCTACATTATTTCCGATCAACAATATGTCATTCACATATACTTATCAGAAATGTCGTAGTGCTCCCACTCACTTTCTTGCAAATACAGGCTTCACCGCAAGTCTGTATAAAACTATATGCTTTGATCAACTCATCAAAGCGTATATTCCAACTCCGAGATGCTTGCACCAGTTCACAGATGGATCGCTGGAGCTTGCACATTTTGTTAGTACCTTTCGGATTGACAAAACCTTCTAGTTGCATCGTATACAACTCTTCTTCAATAAATCCATTAAGGAATTCAGTTTTGTTTATCCATTTGCCAGATTTCATAAAATGCGGCAATTGCTAACATGATTCGGACAGACTTAAGCATAGATACGAGTGAGAATCTCTCATCGTAGTCAACACCTTGAACTTGTCGAAAAACCTTTTGCGACAATTCTAGCTTTGTAGATAATAACACTACTATCAGCGTCCGTCTTCCTCTTGAAGATCCATTTATTTTTATGGCTTGCCGATCATCGGGCAAATCCATCAAAGTCCATACTTTGTTCTCATACATGGATCATATCTCAGATTTCATGGCCTCAAACCATTTCGCGGAATCTGGGCTCATCATCGCTTCCTCATAGTTCGCAAGTTCGTCATGGTCTAGTAACATGACTTCCAGAACAGGATTACCGTACCACTCTGGTGCGGATCTTACTCTGGTTTACCTACGAGATTCGGTAGTAACTTGATCTGAAGTTACATGATCATCATCATTATCTTCCTCACTAATTGGTGTAGTAGTCACAAGAACAGATTTCTGTGATGAACTACTTTCCAATAAGGGAGAAGGTACAATTACCTTATCAAGTTTTCTACTTTCCTCCCACTCACTTCTTTCGAGAGAAACTCCTTCTCTAGAAAGTTTCCGAATTTAGCAACAAAAGTCTTGCCTTCGGATCTGTGATAGAAGGTGTATACAATAGTTTCCTTTGGATATCCTATGAAGACACATTTCTCCGATTTGGGTTTGAGCTTATCAGGTTGAAACTTTTTCACATAAGCATTGCAACCTCAAACTTTAAGAAACAACAGCTTAGGTTTCTTGCCAAACCATAGTTCATACGGTGTCGTCTCAACGGATTTAGATGGTGCCCTATCTAACGTGAATGCAGCTGTCTCTAATGCATAACCCCAAAACGATAGTGGTAGATCGGTAAGAGACATCATAGATCGCACCATATCTAATAAAGTATGGTTATGACGTTTGGACACACCATTACATTGTGGTGTTCCAGGTGGCGTGAGTAGTGAAACTATTTCACATTGTTTTTAACTGAAAGCCAAACTCGTAACTCAAATACTCTTCTCTACGATCAGATCGTAGAAACTTTATTTTCTTGTTACGATGATTTTTCACTTCACTCTGAAATTCTTTGAACTTTTCAAATGTTTCAGACTTATGTTTCATCAAGTAGATATACTCATATCTGCTCAAATCATCTGTGAAGATCAGAAAATAATGATACCTGTCGCGAGCCTCAATATTCATCGGACCACATACATCAGTATGTATGATTTCCAACAAATCTGTTGCTCGCTCCATTGTTCCGAAGAACGGAGTCTTAGTCATCTTGCCCATGAGGCATGGTTCGCAAGCATCAACTGATTCATAATCAAGTGATTCCAAAAGCCCATCAGCATGGAGTTTCTTCATGCGCTTTACACCAATATGACCTAAACGGCAGTGCCACAAATAAGTTGCACTATCATTATTAACTTTGCATCTTTTGGTTTCAATATTATGATTATGTGTATCACTACGATCGAGATCCAACGAACTATTTTCATTGGGTGTGTAACCATATAAGGTTTTATTCATGTAAACAGAACAACAATTTATTCTCTTACTTAAATGAATAACCGTATTACAATAAACATGATCAAATCATATTCATGCTGAACGCAAACACCAAATAACACTTATTTAGGTTCAACACTAATCCCGAAATTATAGGGAGTGTGCGATGATGATCATATCAATCTTGGAACCACTTCCAACACACATCGTCACTTCACCCTTAACTAGTCTCTGTTTATTCTGCAACTCCCGTTTCGAGTTACTAATCTTAGCAACTGAACTAGTATCAAATACTGAGGGGTTGCTATAAACACTAGTAAAGTACACATCAATAAGATGTATATCAAATATACTTATGTTCACTTTGCCATCCTTCTTATCCGCCAATCACTTGGGGTAGTTCCGCTTCTAGTGACCAGTCCCTTTGCAGTAGAAGCACTTAGTCTCAGGCTTAGGACCAGACTTGGGCTTCTTCACTTGAGCAGCAACTTGCTTGCCGTTCTTCTTGAAGTTCCCCTTCTTCCCTTTGCCCTTTTCTTGAAACTAGTGGTCTTGTTAACCATCAACACTTGATGTTTTTCTTGATTTCTACCTTCGTCGATTTCAGCATCACGAAGAGCTTGGGAATTATTTTTGTCATCCCTTGCATATTATAGTTCATCACGAAGTTCTACTAACTTGGTGATGGTGACTAGAGAATCCTGTCAATCACTATCTTATCTGGAAGATTAACTCCCACTTGATTCAAGCGATTGTAGTACTCAGACAATCTGGGCACATGCTCACTAGTTGAGCGATTCTCCTCCATCTTTTAGCTATAGAACTTGTTGGAGACTTCATATCTCTCAACTCAGGTATTTGCTTGAAATATTAACTTCAACTCCTGGAACATCTCATATGCTCCATGACGTTCAAAAATTCTTTGAAGTCCCGATTCTAAGCCATTAAGCATGGTGCACTAAACTATCAAGTAGTCATCATATTGAGCTAGCCAAACGTTCATAACGTCTGCATCTGCTCCTGCAATAGGTCTGTCACCTAGCGGTGCATCAAGGACATAATTCTTCTGTGCAGCAATGAGGATAAACCTCAGATTACGGATCCAATCCGCATCATTGCTACTAACATCTTTCAACACAATTTTCTCTAGGAACATATCAAAATAAACACAGGGAAGCAACAACGCGAGCTATTGATCTACAACATAATTTGCAAAATACTACCAGGACTAAGTTCATGATAAATTTAAGTTCAATTTAATCATATTACTTAAGAACTCCCACTTAGATAGACATCCCTCTAATCCTCTAAGTGATCACGTGATCCAAATCAACTAAACCATGTCCGATCATCACGTGAGATGGAGTAGTTTCATTAGTGAACATCACTATGTTGATCATATCTACTATATGATTCACGCTCGACCTTTCGGTCTCCGTGTTCCGAGGCCATATCTGTATATGCTTGGCTCGTCAAGTATAACCTGAGTATTCCGCGTGTGCAACTGTTTTGCACCCGTTGTATTTGAACGTAGTGTTGGAAATATGCCCTAGAGGCAATAATAAAAGCATTATTATTATATTTCCTTGTTCATGATGATTGTCTTTATTCATGCTATAATTGTGTTATCCGGAAATCGTAATACATGTGTGAATAACAGACACCAACATGTCCCTAGTGAGCCTCTAGATAACTAACTCGTTGATCAACAGATAGTCATGATTTCCTGACTATGGACACTGGATGTCATTGATAACGAGATCACATCATTAGGAGAATGATGTGATGGACGAGACCCAATCCTAAACATAGCACAAGATCGTATAGTTCGTTTGCTAGAGTTTTGCAATGTCAAAGTATCTCTTCCTTCGACCATGAGATCGTATAACTCCTGGATACCGTAGGAGTGCTTTGGGTGTATCAAACGTCACAACGTAACTGGGTGACTATAAAGGTGCACTACAGGTATCTCCGAAAGTATCTATTGTTTTATATGGATCGAGACTGGGATTTGTCACTCCGTATGACGGAGAGGTATCACTGGGCCCACTCGGTAATGCATCATCATAATGAGCTCAGAGTGACCAAGTGTCTGGTCACGGGATCATGCATTACGGTACGAGTAAAGTGACTTTCCGGTAACGAGATTGAACGAGGTATTGGGATACCGACGATCGAATCTCGGGCAAGTAACATATCGATAGACAAAGGGAATAGCATACGGGGTTGATAGAATCCTCGACATCGTGGTTCATCCGATGAGATCATCGTGTAGCATGTGGGAGCCAACATGGGTATCCAGATCCCGCTGTTGGTTATTGACCGGAGAGTTGTCTCGGTCATGTCTGCTTGTCTCCCGAACCCGTAGGGTCTACACACTTAAGGTTCAGTTACGCTAGGGTTGTAGGGATATGTATATGCAGTAACCCGAATGTTGTTCGGAGTCCCGGATGAGATCCCGGACGTCACGAGGAGTTCCGGAATGGTCCGGAGGTAAAGATTTATATATGGGAAGTCCTGTTTCGGGCATCGGGACAAGTTTCGGGGTTATCGGTATTGTACCGGGACCACCGGAGGGGTCCCGGGGGCCCACCGGGTGGGGCCACCTGTCCCGGGGGGCCACATGGGCTGTAAGGGGGTGCGCCTTGGCCTAATGGGACAAGGGCACCAGCCCCACATAGGCCCATGCGCCTAGGGTTAAGAGGGGGAAGAGTCCTAGGAGGGTAAGGCACCTCCTAGGTGCCTTGGGGGGGAGGGAAACCCCCCTAGGCCGCCGCACCCCTAGGAGATTGGATCTCCTAGGGCCGGCCACCCCCCCCTTGGCACCCCTATATATAGTGGGGGAGAGGAGGGACTTCATACCTTGAGTCCTTGGCCTTTGGTTGCCTCCTTCTCCCTCCCCAACAACTCCTCCACCTCCTTATTGCTTAGCGAAGCTCTGCCGGAGTACTGCAGCTCCATCAACACCACGCCGTCGTGCTGCTGCTGGTGCCATCTCCCTCAACCTCTCCTCCCTCCCTTGCTGGATCAAGAAGGAGGAGACGTGGCTGTTCCGTATGTGTGTTGAACGCGGAGGTGCCGTCCGTTCGGTGCTAGGATCTCCGGTGATTCGAATCACGTCGTGTTCGACTACATCATCCCCGTTCTTTGAACGCTTCCGCTCGCGATCTACAAGGTATGTAGATGCATCCTATGACTCGTTGCTAGATGAACTCCTAGATGATCTTGGTGAAACGAGTAGGAAATTTTTTGTTTTCTGCAACGTTCCCCAACACGTAGAACCTATCACACCCGATCATCACGTGGTGTCTCAGCACGAAGAACTTTCGCAATGGTGCATACTCAGGGAGAACACTTCTTGATAATTAGTGAGAGATCATCTTATAATGCTACCGTCAATCAAAGCAAGATAAGATGCACAAAAGATAAACATCACATGCAATCAATATAAGTGATATGATATGGCCATCATCATCTTGTGCTTGTGATCTCCATCTTCGAAGCACCGTCATGATCACCATCATCACCGGCGTGACACCTTGATCTCCATCGTAGCATCGTTGTCGTCTCGCCAATATTATGCTTCCACGACTATCGCTACCGCTTAGTGATAAAGTAAAGCATTACAGCGCGATTGCATTGCATACAATAAAGCGACAACCATATGGCTCCTGCCAGTTGCCGATAACTCGGTTACAAAACATGATCATCTCATACAATAAAATTTAGCATCATGTCTTGACCATATCACATCACAACATGCCCTGCAAAAACAAGTTAGACGTCCTCTACTTTGTTGTTGCAAGTTTTACGTGGCTACTACGGGCTTAAGCAAGAACCAATCTTACCTACGCATCAAAACCACAACGATAGTTTGTCAAGTTGGTGCTGTTTTAACCTTCGCAAGGACCGGGCGTAGCCACACTCGGTTCAACTAAAGTTGGAGAAACTGTCACCCGCAAGCCACCTCTGTGCAAAGCACGTCGGGAGAACCGGTCTCGCGTAAGCGTACGCGTAATGTTGGCCCGGGCCGCTTCGTCCAACAATACCGCTGAACCAAAGTATGACATGCTGGTAAGCAGTATGACTTATATCGCCCACAACTCACTTGTGTTCTACTCGTGCATATAACATCAACATATAAAACCTAGGCTCGGATGCCACTGTTGGGGAACATAGTAATTTCAAAAAAATTCCTACGCACACGCAAGATCATGGTGATGCATATCTACGTACCCTTGTAGATCAACAATAGAAGCGTTTGGTTGATGTAGTCGTACGTCTCCATGATCCGACCGATCCAAGTACCGTTACTCTGGCACCTCCGAGTTCTTGGCACACGTTCAGCTCGATGACGCTCCCCGGGCTCCGATCCAGCAAAGCTTCGGGGAGGAGTTCCGTCAGCACGACGGCGTGGTGACGATCTTGATGTTCTACCGTCGCAGGGCTTCGCCTAAGCACCGCTACAATATGACCGAGGTGGAATATGGAGGAAGGGGGCACCGCACACGGCTAAGGAACGAACACGAAGATCAACTTGTGTGTCTATGGGGTGCCCCTTGCCTCAGTATATAAAGGATGGAGGAGGAGGAGGCCGGCCAAGGCTTGGTGCGGCCAGGATGTGGAGTCCTACTAGGACTCCAAGTCCTAGTAGGAGTCCACCAAGAGGGGAGGAAGGGAGAAGGAAGTGGAGGAGAAGGAAAGGTGGCCGGCCCCCTTTTCCCTAGTCCAATTCGGACCAGAGGGGAGGGGGGCGCAGCAGCCCCTTGGCCCTTTCTCCTCTTCCCACTAAAGCCCATCAAGGCCCATTGCTTCTCCCGTAACTACCCGGTACTCCGAAAAATACCCGAATCACTCGGAACCTTTCCGATGTCCGAATATAGTCGTCCAATATATCGATCTTTACGTCTTGACCATTTCGAGACTCCTCGTCATGTCCCCGATCTCATCCGGGACTCCGAACTCCTTCGGTACATCAAAACTCATAATATAACTGTCATCGAAACCTTAAGCGTGCGGACCCTACGGGTTTGAGAACAATGTAGACATGACCGAGACACGTCTCTGGTCAATAACCAATAGCGGGACCTGGATGCCCATATTGGCTCCTACATATTCTACAAAGATCTTTATCGGTCAGACCGCATAACAACATACATTGTTCCCTTTGTCATCGGTATGTTACTTGCCCGGGATTTGATCGTCGGTATCCAATGCCTAGTTCAATCTCGTTACCGGCAAGTCTCTTTACTCGTTCCGTAATACATCATCTCGCAACTAACTCATTAGTTGCAATGCTTGCAAGGCTTAAGTGATGTGCATTACCGAGAGGGCCCAGAGATACTTCTCCAACAATCAGAGTGACAAATCCTAATCTCGAAATACGCCAACCCAACATTTACCTTTGGAGACACCTGTAGAGCTCCTTTATAATCACCCATTTACGTTGTGACGTTTGGTAGCACACAAAGTGTTCCTCCGGCAAATGGGAGTTGCATAATCTCATAGTCATAGGAACATTTATAAGTCATGAAGAAAGCAATAGCAACATACTAAACGATCGGGTGCTAAGCTAATGGAATGGGTCATGTCAATCAGATCATTCACCTAATGATGTGATCCCGTTAATCAAATAACAACTCTTTGTCTATGGTTAGGAAACATAACCATCTTTGATTAACGAGCTAGTCAAGTAGAGGCATACTAGTGACACTCTGTTTGTCTATGTATTCACACATGTATTATGTTTCCGGTTAATGAAATTATAGCATGAATAATAAACATTTATCATGAAATAAGGAAATAAATAATAACTTTATTATTGCCTCTAGGGAATATTTCCTTCAATTATGGCATTTCCATAGTCATTCCGAGATATATTGCCATGCAACTTTCCACCATCCCGTTTATCATGACACGTTCATCATTGTCATATTGCTTTGCATGATCATGTAGTTGACATCATATTTGTGGCAAAGCCACTGTTCATAATTTTTCATAAATGTCATGCTTGATTCATTGCATATCCCGGTACACTGCCGGAGGCATTCATATAGAGTCATATCTTGTTCTAGTATCGAGTTGTAATCATTGAGTTGTAAATAAATAGAAGTGTGATGATCATCATTTAATAGAGAATTGTCCCAAAAGAAGAGAAAGGCCAAATAAAAAAAGGAAGGCCCAAAAAAATGAGAAATTAAAAGGGACAATGCTACTATCTTTTTTTCCACACTTGTGCTTCAAAGTAGTACCATGATCTTCATGATAGAGAGTCTCTTGTTTTGTCACTTCAATATACTAGTGGGAATTTTTCATTATAGAACTTGGCTTGTATATTCCAACAATGGGCCTCCTCAAGTGCCCTAGGTCTTCGTGAGCAAGCAAGTTGGATGCACACCCACTAGTTTCTTTTGTTGAGCTTTCATACATTTATAGCTCTAGTGCATCCATTGCATGGCAATCCCTACTCCTTGCATTAACATCAATCGATGAGCATCTCCATAGCTCATTGATTAGCCTCGTTGATGTGAGACTTTCTCCTTTTTGTCTTCTCCACATAACCCCCATCATTATACTCTATTCCACCCATAGTGCTATATCCATGCCTCACGATCATGTATTGCGTGAAGGTTTATAAAGTTTGAGATTACTAAAGTATGAAACAATTGCTTGGCTTGTCATCGGGGTTGTGCATGATGAGAGCATTCTTGTGTGACAAAAATGGAGTATGACTAAACTTTATGATTTTGTAGGGATGAACTTTCTTTGGACAAGTTATTTTGAGAAGACATAATTGCTTAGTTAGTATGCTTGAAGTATTATTATTTCTATGTCAATATTAAACTTTTAACTTGAATCTTTCGGATCTGAATAATCATGCCACAATTAAGAAGAATTACATTGAAATTATTCCTAGTAGCATTCCACATCAAAAATTCTGTTTTTATCATTTACCTACTCGAGGACGAGCAGGAATTAAGCTTGGGGATGCTTGATACGTCTCTAACGTATCTATAATTTTTGATTGCTCCATGCTATATTATCTACTGTTTTGTACATTATTGGGCTTTATTATACACTTTTATATTATTTTTGGGACTAACCTATTAACCGGAGGCCCAACCCAGAATTGTTGTTTTTTTGCCTATTTTAGGGTTTCGAAGAAAAGGAATATCAAACGAAGTCCAAACGGAATGAAACCTTCGGGAACGTGATTTTTGGAATGAACAAGATCCAGGAGACTTGGACCCTACGTCAAGCAACCAACATGGAGGCCACGAGGTAGGGGGGCGCGCCTCCCCCCAGGCGCGCCCTCCACCCTCGTGGGCCCCCGGTTGCTCCACCGACGTACTTCTTCTTCCTATATATACCTACGTACCCCCAAACGATCATATATGGAGCCAAAACCCTAATTCCACCGCTGTAACTTTCTGTATCCACGAGATCCCATCTTGGGGCCTATTCCGGAGCTCCACCGGAGGGGGCATCGATCACGGAGGGCTTTTACATCAACACCATAGCCCTTCCGATGAATTGTGAGTAGTTTACCTCAGACCTACGGGTCCATAGTTATTAGCTAGATGGATTATTCTATCTTTTTGGATCTCAATACAAAGTTCTCCCCCTCTCATGTGGAAATCTATTCGATGTAAGCTTCTTTTGCGGTGTGTTTGTTGAGACCGATGAATTGTGGGTTTATGATCAAGTTTATCTATGAACAATATTTGAATCTTCTCTGAATTCTTTTATGTATGAGTGGTTATCTTTGCAAGTCTCTTCGAATTATCAGTTTGGTTTGGCCTACTAGATTGATCTTTCTTGCAATGGGAGAAGTGCTTAGCTTTGGGTTCAATCTTGCGGTGTCCTTTCCTAGTGACAGTAGGGGCAGCAAGGCACGTATTGTATTGTTTCCATCGAGGATAACAAGATGGTTTTTTTATCATATTGCATGAATTTATCCCTCTACATCATGTCATCTTGCTTAAGGCGTTACTCTATTCTTATGAATTTAATACTCTAGATGCATGCTGGATAGCGGTCGATGTGTGGAGTAATAGTAGTAGATGCAGGCAGGAGTCGGTGTACTTGTCTCGGACATGATGCCTATATACATGATCATACCTAGATATTCTCATAACTATGCTCAATTCTGTCAATTGCTCAACAGTAATTTGTTCACCCACCGTAAAGTACTTATACTCTTGAGAGAAGCCACTAGTGAAACGTATGGCCCCCAGGTCTATCTTCATCATATTAATCTTCCAACATTAGTTATTTTCATTGCTTTTATTTTACTTTGCATCTTTATCATAAAAAAACCAAAAAAATTATCTTATCATATCTATCAGATCTCACTCTCGTAAGTGACCGTGTAGGGATTAACAACCCCTTATTGCGTTGGTTGCGAGCATTTATTTGTTTTGTGTAGGTGCGAGGGACTCGCGCGTAGCCTCCTACTGGATTGATACCTTGGTTCTCAAAAACTGAGGGAAATACTTACGCTACTTTGCTGCACCACCCTTTCCTCTTCAAGGGAAAACCAACACAAGTGCTCAAGAGGTAGCATCCACTCTCCCGCAACCCGCTGTACCCTCTACTTGAACATGGTGCTTTATGCTTCATATTATTATCCAATGATGTGTTGCCATCCTATGATGTCTGAGTAGATTTTCGTTGTCCTATCGGTAATTGGTGAATTGCTATGGTTGGTTTAATTCGCTTCTGGTTATGTTGCTGTCCTTTGGTGCCCATCATATGAGCGTGCGCGTGGATCACACCATAGGGTTAGTTGTATGTTGATAGGACTATGTATTGGAGGGTAAGAGTGACAGAAGCTTCAACCTAGCATTAAAATTGATGCATACAGGAGTGAAGGGGGACCAATATATCTTAATGCTATGGTTGGGTTTTACCTTAATGAATGTTAGTAGTTGCGGATGCTTGCTAATAGTTCCAATCATAAGTGGATAGAATTCCAAGTCAGGGATGACATGCTAGCAGTGGCCTCTCCCACATAAAACTTGTTATCGGTCTAGTAAAGTAGTAAATTGCTTAGGGACAATTTTGCAACTCCTACCACCACTTTTCCACACTCGCTATACTAAATTTATTGCTTCTTTACATAAACAGTCCCTACTTTTTATTTACACACTCTTTATTATCTTGCAAACCTATCCAAAAACACCTACAAAGTACTTCCAGTTTCATACTTGTTCTAGGTAAAGCGAACGTTAAGCGTATGTGGAGTTGTATCGGTGGTCGATAGAACTTGAGGGAATATTTGTTCTACCTTTAGCTCCTCATTGGGTTCGACACTCTTACTTATCAAAAGAGGCTACAATTGATCCACTATACTTGTGAGTTATCACTATGCATCTCCTAGATAGATCTTGCATGAGCATAGGAATTTTTTTTGAAATTGCATGCTACGTTTCCCTACAGTTTGGCGGTGGTGCGTAGGAGGTGGAGCCAACGTTGTTCTTGTCCGTGATCTCCTCGTTCACGCGCTCGCCGTTAATCTGGCCCTCCGTGAGCCGGTGCTTCTCTTGGAGGAACATGTTGTACCGCTCTTCCTCCTGCGCATGTTGGAACACCAACATAGGTGCCGATGCAGGCTACTCCTCTGCCATGGCAGCGACGTAGTGCGCCTGCCCCTGCTCCATGGTGAGGCCAGCATGCATAGGCGCGAGCACTAGTACGGTGTCGTCGGATCCCATCTCCATTGTGGGGTTGTCCTAGTCGTCAGAGACCTCGGGCGAGCTGGCCGGCATGCCATCCTCGATCTTCCTGGCACGGCAGCTCTGGCAGGCGGCCGCAAGGGCGGCCAACTCGTGCTTCATCTTCGTCTAAAGGCTATTCCGCAAAGCGTTGATGCCTGCAGTCATGGCGGATGTGGTGCAAGGGAGAAGGATGTGGAGCGGCTTCTGTTTTGGTGTGGGGTAAGCCAGGTGTGGCCGCCTTTAAATAGCGGATTCCAGTGAGCAGGACGAACCCACGTTAACCCACCACATAGCACAGGACACTAGGTAAAAAACTCTTTTACCTTATAAATATAGAGCCCATATACAATGGAACACCCCTAATTTTCCTAGAAGGACACCCGTACATCTCGCAAGTGCAGCCCAGTTGTAGCAACGCGTGATGCCATATCAATTGAGGAAGCCACGAAGGCCCAGTCCACACTGTCCAGGATACGAAAAGTACATTGATCGATACTTGCCTCGGCCCTTCGCCTCGCCTGTTCGTCTGCTCGACTTTGCGCTTCATGCCTTTGTTCTTTCACCTTCCTCTGTATCCCCGTACGTCAGACACGCCACCTATCGGCAGATCACGGCAAGTCGCCGAATCAGTGGAGAAAAGAAGGCACAGGTATGCTGCATCAGGCCCCCAATTCGATGTGCCTCTGCGGCTCTGCCTCAGCCTTTTGTAAATCTTATTCTAATTATTGCTTTGTCTCTCTAACCCTAGGGAATTAGGGGTACTGCCGTACTGGATATTACTTGAGATTTTGACTGTATTTGGTAATTGAACTATTTGAGATAATTGTGCACCAAGTGGAGACCAATATTGCAAAATTCTAGGACGGCTGGCAGCATCGTCACCATGTCAAGTATGTTTTATACTACAACCGTGCAATTCTAATTCAAGTATTATGTATGTACACATGATTCATAGTTCTTTTCTTTCATGCAAATTTTAATTATCTGAATAAATTGCAAATTTTAGGAGAAGCTCAGTTTATGGAAAGGTTTCTAAAAAAGAGGAGAACCTCAGTGCAAGATGAAAATGTTGGTCCGTCACACGAACATAATCAGAACGATGGCTCAGTTCCGCCACCATCGGATGGACAAATTGATGCATCACCACATGAATAGACTGATGTTCCAGCCCCACCATCACCACATGGACAAAATGATGCCTCCACACATGAACCTAGTTCTGTCAATAGTACAAGGAATTCATCTCAAGTTGAAGAGATCAATTGGGAAGAAGAAATTCAGTTTGATCCAGGTAAAAGGAGAAGCATAGATGAGTACCATCCCAATCAGAGAGATATGGTAAGAAGGAAGTATTTGGCCAATGGCCCTTATCAACCTCGTACTGCTGATTTTGAAGTGACAGAAATATGTGGTAAAGATAGAAGGTTTGTTCGGGAATGGTTTGATGAGTTTGGGAGCTGGCTTGAGTATAGTGAGTCCAAATGAAAAGCATATTGTTTTTGTTGTTTCTTGTTTAGACCGCGCAAGAAGAAAGAAGCCGAATATGATGCATTTGTTGCAAATGGTTGGTCAAGTTGGAATAAAAAATATAGATTAAAGGAGCATGTAGGAGACATCAATAGTGCTCACAACCAAGCAAAAAGAGATTGTGATGCTTTGCTGAAACAAAAGCAACACATCTATGTTGCTCTAAACAACCAAAGTAATGTTGAGAGGAATGCTTATTATACTCGACTAAATGCCTCAATTGATGTTACTAGAGTGTTAGTGAAGCAAGGGTTGCCTTTCCGTGGCCACGATGAGTCTGACGAGTCTCTCAATAAAGGTAATTTCAAGGAATTGCATGCTTACACAGCAGAGCGGAATCCGGAGGTAAGAAAAGTTGTGGCCCATAATGCTCCAGGTAATAATCAGTTGACTTCTTCAAAGATTCAAAAGGACATAGTTGAATGTTTTGCAAAGGATATATTGCATTCCGTTCTTTGGGAAATTGGGAATGATGTATTTTCTTTGCTAGTTGATGAATCAAGGGATGTGGCTGGTAAAGAGCAAATGGCGGTGGTATTGCGGTATGTTGGTAAATGTGGAAGTGCCATAGCGACATTAGTTGGCCTTACTCATGTGAAGGAGACAACTTCCAAGTATCTCAATTCTGCCATTGATGATTTATTTGTAGAATATAAATTAAGTTTCAAGCAAGTTAGAGGGCAAGCATATGACGGTGCGAGCAATATGCGAGGTGAGTTTAATGGCTTACAATCCTTAATCATGAGAGAGCATAGCACAACATATTATGTTCGCTGTTTTGCCCATCAGCTTCAGTTAGTTGTTGTGGCTGTTGTTCAGAAGCACAAATTCATTGGTGATTTTTTTGATATGATCTCAGTCTTGTTGAATGTGGTCTCTAGATCCTCACAGAGAAAGGACATGATTCGAGACAAACATAAAGAACAAGTGTGTGAAGCTTTAGGTTGTGAACTGCTAAAAAGTGGGACATGATTAATGTTGGAAATATGCCCTAGAGGCAATAATAAAAGCATTATTATTATATTTCCTTGTTCATGATAATTGTCTTTATTCATGCTATAATTGTGTTATCCGGAAATCGTAATACATGTGTGAATAACAGACACCAACATGTCCCTAGTAAGCCTCTAGTTGACTAGCTCGTTGATCAACAGATAGTCATGGTTTCCTGACTATGGACATTGGATGTCATTGATAATGAGATCACATCATTAGGAGAATGATGTGATGGACAAGACCCAATCCTAAACATAGCACAAGATCGTATAGTTCGTTTGCTAGAGTTTTCCAATGTCAAGTATCTTTTCCTTAGACCATGAGATCGTGTAACTCCCGGATACCGTAGGAGTGCTTTGGGTATACCAAACGTCACAACGTAACTGGGTGACTATAAAGGTATACTACGGGTATCTCCAAAAGTGTCTGTTGGGTTGACATGGATCAAGACTGGGATTTGTCACTCCGTATGACGGAGAGGTATCACCGGGCCCACTCGGTAATGCATCATCATAATGAGCTCAAAGTGACCAAGTGTCTGGTCACGGGATCATGCATTACGGTACGAGTAAAGTGACTTGCCGGTAACGAGATTGAACGAGGTATTGGGATACCGACGATCGAATCTCGGGCAAGTAACATATCGATTGACAAAGGGAATTGCATACGGAGTTGATTGAATCCTCGACATCGTGGTTCATCCGATGAGATCATTGTGGAGCATGTGGGAGCCAACATGGGTATCCAGATTCCGCTGTTGGTTATTTACCGGAGAGTCGTCTCGGTCATGTCTGCTTGTCTCCCGAACCCGTAGGGTCTACACACTTAAGGTTCGGTGACGCTAGGGTTGTGAAGATATGTATATGCAGTAACCCGAATGTTGTTCGGAGTCCCGGATGAGATCCCGGACGTCACGAGGAGTTCCGGAATGGTCCGGAGGTAAAGAATTATATATAGGAAGTGCTGTTTCGGCCATCGGGACAAGTTTCGGGGTCACCGGTATTGTGCCGGGACCACCGGGAGGGTCCCGGGGGTCCACCGGGTGGGGCCACCTATCCCGGAGGGCCACATGGGCTGAAGTGGGAAGGGACCCAGCCCAAAGTGGGCTGGGGCGCCACCCCCCAAGGGCCATGCGCCTAGGGTTGGGGGGAAACCCTAAGGGGGGCGCCCCCTTGCTTGGGGGGCAAGCCCCCCACCCCTTGGCCGCCGCCCCCCCTAGTAGATTCCATCTACTAGGGCCGGCCCCCCCCCCTTGGCACCCCTATATATAGTTGAGGAGAGGAGGGACTTCATACCTCAGCCCCTGGCGCCTCCCTCTCTCCCTGTTATGTCTCTCTCTCTCGCAGTATAGGCGAAGCCCTGCTACTGTGACGCCCTGCATCCACCACCACGCCGCCGTGCTGCTGGATCTTCATCAACCTCTCCTTCCCCCTTGCTGGATCAAGAAGGAGGAGACGTCTCCCGTCCCGTACGTGTGTTGAACGCGGAGGTGCCGTCCGTTCGGCGCTTGGTCATCGGTGATTTGGATCACGTCGTGTTCGACTACATCATCACCGTTCTTTGAACGCTTCCGCACGCGATCTACAAAGGTATGTAGATGCATCCGATGACTCGTTGCTAGATGAACTCCTAGATGGATCTTGGTGAAACGAGTAGGAAAAATTTTGTTTTCTGCAATGTTCGCCAACAATTAAATCAAGAACTAGCTCTTCAAAGACATGGAGACACTCGATGGAGTTCTCACTACAAGACACTTAAGAGTTTGATTGATATGTTCCCTATAGTTGTCAAAGTGCTAGAATATGTGGAAGAAGAAGACAGGGATGACACAAATAGAAGCCAGGCATGTGGTCTTCTTGTTTATTTTCATTCTTTTGATTTTGTGTTCTACTTACAGCTTATGTCCACTATATTGATAATCACAAACACATTATCATTGGCTCTACAACGGAAGAATCAGGACATTGTGAATGCTATTAATTGTGTGAATTCAACCAAAGCCTCCTTGAATGATCTAAGGAGAAATGGATGGGAATCTGTCCTACATGAAGCATATGTATTTTGTGACAAGCATGACATTTCCAAGTTGCAAATGGAAGACCAATATGTGAACCCAAAGAAGCCACGGCAAAAAACAGGTATCACTAATAGGCATCATTATGAAGTGGATTGTTTTAATGATGTTATTGATTGGCTGCTTCAAGAACTTGATAATCGCTTTAATGAGAAAAATTCTGAACTACTTGTTTGCTCAGCGGCTTTGAGCCCAAATGAATCATTTCATGATTTCAACTTAGAGCATTTGATGAGTCTAGCTAAACTTTATCCAAAAGATTTTGATAATGGAGAACTCAGGGACCTTAGGCATCACCTTCATCTTTACATTGCTGATGTCTGAGCAGATGATTGCTTCTCTGGATTAAGTAATATTTGTGAGCTCTCACAAAAAATTGTGGAGACAAGAAAACATATTGTTTATCCCTTGGTTTATCAACTTTTGAAGCTAGCACTAGTATTGCCTGTTGCCACTGCTACAATTGAGAGATCTTTTTCAGCTATGAGAATTGTGAAGACATATTTGCGCAATCGTCTTGGTGACGACGCCTTGAAGTATGACCTTATTTGTTATGTAGAGAAAAGCGAAATGAGGAAGGTTACTAATGATGCGGTAATTGATCGCTTTGAAGCCATGAAAAAACATCGAAAACCATTTTAGGAAGGTAATGGTTTTAACTTACTTATTATTACGCAACTGCAATTAATATGTTACTAAGTAGTTTTGTTTCTTTTTTATTTGTACGAAATCAGGATCTAGTGTTGCATTTTCTTGTCGGCGGTTATACTTTATTCATATTTTGGACACTTTGATTTTCCTTTAATATTCAATTTCCTACGATCAATTAATATTTCAAGTGAAACCCTTTATTTTGGATCCTCGGTAAGCACATTCACGGTTATATCGTATTCTATGTATATTGTATTGTTAACTATTACTTTTAGATATATTAGTACGTCATATCCAAATATACGTGATAGACATGGGACCCTGGGTCATTTTTATCTTGGGTCCGCCCTTGCCGGTGACGCCAGGCGTCCGGATGCGTCAGTGCGCGGCACCGGAGTGGGTTTCTTGTCCGGTGAGCCTGCTTAATGGCGGCATATGGACAAACGAGTCATCGAACAGGCATGGTAGATATCCGTCCCATCCCGTCAAGTAACTCGTCTCCGGCATCGAACGGGCGCAAACACCGGGGACACATCATGGGCGACGCCCTCGGCCAGCATGCCTCTTCAATGCCAGCGCGAGTGAGAGGTCGCATACGCTTTGTGGCCAGCTTCAATGGGGAGCGGCCTCTCTACAACAACATGAATGCGGGCAGCTGGCGCAAGGCGGGAACGCGGGGCGGGCGAGGGAGGGGGGTTTGGGTATGCCAAGTGGTCAGAAGCGGGCATGGCTGTTATCCGAATGCCCACAAAGCCCCCCCCCACACACACACGTTTGTCTCTGGTTTTCAGGAGGAAGTGTGCCTGAACAACGTTGCTGACCGATGCAGGACCGTATTGGATGACACAACACGTCTCGAACGCATTGACCGGATGGTTGCGGGCGGTTTGAGGGTCAGCAGAGATGCCCTTAGAGCATCTATAGCCATACCTCCTGTTTCCTCCTTGAACATCCGCAACATCCGCCTGATTAGTGCCTAGTATAGGATCAAAAGTAGGACTAGGGCGAAGATTAGATTACTTGACCAAATAAAACCTAGCCTTTCCCAATTTTCGTTGTAGGCAAGTTTTAGCAATTCTACAAGTCAAGCAACACCCTACACATGCAAGTCAAGAGTTGTGCAGCGGAAAGTAAATGAGGGGATCGGAGAAATCAAATGAAATGAAGACATGATGTTTTTAGCGTGGTTTTGATAGGAGGTGATATCTTACATCCATGTTGATGGAGATTTCAACCCGTGAAGGGCAACGGCTGTGCGAGTCCACGAAGAAGCAACCTTGTCTATTCCATCATGGATTACGCCCATGAAGGACTAGCCTCACTCGAGTAGATCTTCACAAAGTAGGCGATCTCCTTACCCTTACAAACTCATTGGTTCTGTTCCATATGATTTTGGAGGCTCCCAAGTGACACCTAACTAATCTAGGGGACACCACTCTCCAAAAGGTAATGGATGTAGTTGTTGATGATGAATTCCTTACTCTTGTGCTTCAAAAGATAGCCTCCTCAACACTCAATCACTCTCTCATAGATTTGGCTTGGGTAGGAGAAGAATTGGAGTGGAAATCAACTTGGGGAGGCTAGAAATCAAGTTTCAAATGGTTGGATTGGAATGCCTTGATCTCAACACAAGTGTAGGTGGTTCCCTATCAGAAAATGGACATGGAAAGTGTAGTTTCATCCTAGTTGCTCTCTAAGAGAGTGAGTGATGGTGGAGGGGGTATATATAGCCTTCACCAAAAATCCAATGGTTACAAACTTTAAGCACAACTCGGTGACACCGAAAGGAAATCTCGGTAAGACTGAACAATGTAAAAGATTCGAACATTAGGCTTTTCGGTGGGACCAGATGAATCCACTCGGTGAGACCGATATGATGACCTAAGAAGATTCCTTGTTTCGGTTCGATCGGTTCATCTCGGCAATTTTGAAATGAAGACGATTGGGTACAGAAACTTGGTCATTGCACTTCGGTGGGACCGAATGTCATCTCGGTTGGACCGAGTTTCTAGGGTTTTGGCTTCTGGCTCTGTCTTGGCTAACTCGGTGGATCCAGATGAGAGTGGTTCGGTGGGACTGAATTTGACTTAGGGTTTTGGATAGATGAAAATGAGAACATGGTTGAGGGTTTTCGGTGTAATATCTTCAAGCACTTGAGCAACCGAGTCATGATCAAAAAGCTCACCTTTTAATCGTATTGACTTTCCTATGGACTCAATGTGATCTTTGATCACTTAACAAAAAATGAAGAGTCTTGGAGCTTTTGCCAATGTATATCCTTAGCATTTTGAGGGGGTCCACAAACACGTGTCCTTGCCATGCCAACAATTGAACTTTCCTGAAATTATCTTTGAATAGGCATTAGTTCAATGACTGATACGTCCATTTTGCATCATGTTTTCCTACTGTTATTTATAATGTTTTTATGCATAATAATGCTTTATGGAGTAATTCTAATGCCTTTTCTCTCATAATATGCAAGGTTTACACAAAGATGGAGAATGCCGGCAGCTGGAATTCTGTACCTGAAAAAGCTACATCAAAGTTACATATTCAGCAAATCTCCAAATGAGCTGAAAATTTATGAAGAATTGTTTTGGAGTATATGAAGAATATTGGAGCAAATAACTACCACAGGGGGCCCACCAGGTGGGAACAACCCACCTGGGCACGCCTCCTTCGCGCGCCCGCGCCCAGGTGGGTTATGCCCTCCTCGGCCCACCTCTGGTGCCCCCTTCTCGTATATAAGTCATTTTGACCTAGAAAAAAAGAAGGAGAGGACTTTCGGGATGAAGCATCACCGTCTCGAGGCGGAACTTGGGCAGGAGCACTTTTGCCCTCCGGCGGAGCGATTCCGCCGGGGGAACTTCCCTCCCAGAGGGGGAAATCATCGTCATCATCATCACCAACAACTCTCCCATCTTGGGGAGGGTAATATCCATCAACACCTTCAACCTGACCATCTCCTCTCAAACCCTAGTTCATCTCTTGTGTTCAGTCTTTGCACCGGAACCTTAGTTTGGTGCTTGTGGGTGACTAGTAGTGTTGATTACATCTTGTAGTTGATTACTATATGGTTCATTTGGTGGAAGATTATATGTTCAGATCCATTATGCTATTTAATACCACTCTGGTCTTGAGCATGATTATCATTTGTGAGTAGTTACTTTTGTTCTTGAAGTTATGGGAGAAATCTTGTTGCAAGTGATCATGTGAACTTGATATGTGTTTGATATTTTGATGATATGTATGTTGTGATTCCCTTAGTGGTGTCATGTGAACGTCGACTACATGGCACTTCACCATATTTGGGCCTATGGGAATGCATTGTGGAGTGGTTATTAGATGATGGGTTGCTAGAGTGACAGAAGCTTAAACCCTAGTTTATGCGTTACTCCATAAGGGACCGATTTGGATCCAAAAGTTTAATGCTATGGTTAGATTTTATCTTAATACTTTTCTCGTAGTTGCGGATGCTTGCGAGGGGGTTAACCATAAGTAGGAGGTTTGTTCAAATGAGAACAACACCTAAGCACCGGTCCACCCACATATCAAATTATTAAAGTAGTGAACACGAATCAAACCAACATGATAAAAGTGACTAGATGAAATTCCCGTGTACCTTCAAGAACGCTTTGCTCAATATAAGAGACTGTTTTGGACAATCATTTGCCACAAAAGGATTGGGCTACCTTGCTGCACTTTATTTACCGTTACTGTTACTTGCTCGTTAAAAATTATCTTGCTATCAAACTTGTAACGCCCCGGACACACCCGTCGGTGGTCGTTACTTCTAGCGGGATCTAGACTGGCCCCACAGATCAATACTAGTTTTTTTTGCGTACTTTGTCCTCACTCGTGCACACCCGGGCGCAACTTCCTGGTCGGTCACCCATCCTGAAACTACTCCAAGTTGAGCACGCTTAACTTTGGAGTTCTGTCTGAATGGGCTCCCGGAAAAGAAGGAAATCCTTATTGATATGAGTAGTCTATCATCCCTAATAAGCCACGCTATCACTGAAGGAAATATTCCCTAGAGGCAATATTAATGTTATTATATTATTTCCTTATATCATGATAAATGTTTATTATTCATGCTAGAATTGTATTATCCGGAAACATAATACTTGTGTGAATACATAGACAAACTAAACGTCACTAGTATGCCTCTACTTGACTAGCTCGTTAATCAAAGATGGTTATGTTTCCTAACCATAGACATGTGTTGTCATTTGATCAACGGGGTCACATTATTAGAAGAATGATGTGATTGACACGACCCATTTCATTAGCTTAGCACCCGATTGTTTAGTATGTTGCTATTGCTTTCTTCATGACTTATACATGTTCTTATGACTATGAGATTATGCAACTCCCGTTTGCCGGAGGAACACTTTGTGTGCTACCAAACGTCACAACGTAACTGGGTGATTATAAAGGATCTCTACAGGTGTCTCCAAAGGTAAATGTTGGGTTGGCGTATTTTGAGATTAGGATTTGTCACTCCGATTGTTGGAGAGGTATCTCTGGGCCCTCTCGGTAATGCACATCACATAAGCCTTGCAAGCATTGCAACTAATGAGTTGGTTGCGAGATGATGTATTACGAAACGAGTAAAGAGACTTGCCGGTAACGAGATTGAACTAGGTATTGAGATACCGACGATCGAATCTCGGGCAAGTAACATACCGATGACAAAGGGAGCAACGTATGTTGTTATGCGGTCTGACCGATAAAGATCTTCGTAGAATATGTGGGAGCCAATATGAGCATCCAGGTTCCACTATTGGTTATTGACTGGAGACATGTCTCGGTCATGTCTACATTGTTCTCGAACCCGTAGGGTCCGCACGCTTAAGGTTTCGATGACAGTTATATTATGAGTTTGTGAGTTTTGATGTACCGAAGTTAATTCGGAGTCCCGGATGTGATCACGGACATAACGAGGAGTCTCGAAATGGTCGAGACATAAAGATTGATATATTGGACGGCTATATTCGGACACTGGAAGTGTTCCGGGTGATTTCGGAGAAAACCGGAGAGCCGGAGGGTTACCGGAACCCTACCGGGAGAAGTAATGGGCCATATGGGCCTTAGTGGAGAGAGAGAAGGGCGCTAGGGTGGGCCGCGCGGCTCCTCCCCCCTTGGTCCGAATTGGACTAGGAGAGGGGGGGCGGCGCCCCCCTTTCCTTCTCCCTCCCCACTTCTTTCCCCCTCCTAGTAGGAGTCCTACTCCTACTAGGAGGAGGACTCCTCCTAGCGCGCCTATAGGGGCCGGCCGGCCTCCTCCCCTTTCTCCTTTATATACGGGGGCAGGGGGCACCCCTAGACACACAAGTTGATCTTCGTGATCGTACTCTTAGCCGTGTGCGGTGCCCCCCTCCACCATAATCCTCGATAATATTGTAGCGGTGCTTAGGCGAAGCCCTGCGACAGTAGAACATCAAGATCATCACCATGCCGGCGTGCTGACGGAACTCTTCCCCGACACTTTGCTGGATCGGAGTCCGGGGATCGTCATCGAGCTGAACGTGTGCTAGAACTCAGAGGTGCCGTAGTTTCGGTGCTTGATCGGTCGGGCCGTGAAGACGTACGACTACATCAACCATGTTGTCATAATGCTTCCACTGTCGGTCTACAAGGGTACGTAGATCACACTCTCGCCTCGTTGCTATGCATCACCATGATCTTGCATGTGCGTAGGAATTTTTTTGAAATTACTACGTTCCCCAACAATCACATACACCCCCACTCAGTGGAACCGACGTCCTCGTCAGGCCACAGGAACGCTCCCTCTTGGCACATACGTATGTGCTTCCAGTCCGGCACATGTGCCATGCCGTGTGCCACGACGGGTCACAAACGTCATGCACAACATGACTGCACACTTGTCCACAAACATCCGTGTAACCGCAAGGGTCGTCTCTGATACCAACTTGTAATGCCCTGGACACACCCGTTGGTGGTCGTTACTTCTGGCAGGATCTAGACTGGCCCCACAGATCAATACTAGTCTTTTCTGTGTACTTTGTCCTCACTCGTGCACACCCGGGAGCAACTTCTCGGTCGGTCACCCATCCTGAAACTACTCCAAGCTGAGCACGGTTAACTTTGGAGTTCTGTCTGGACGGGCTCCCGGATAAGAAGGAATTCCTTATTGATATGAGTAGTCTATCATTCCTAATAAGCCAGGCTATCACAAAACTACTCGTTACTTATAATTTCAGTGCTTGTAGAGATTACTTTGCTAAAAACCACTTGTCATTTTCTTCTGCTCCTCATTGGGTTCGACACTCTTACTTATCAAAAGGACTACGATTGATCCCCTATACTTGTGGGTCATCAATGACTTATATGGTGTTATTAATTACCAAAACCACACGGGGAATAGATGCACTTTCACCCGGTCGCAAAAAAATGATCGAACCAAACCCCTCACTTAGTCCCTATACACCCGGGCTGATCGGCACCCCTCAAATCGGTACCAAATGTGGGACGATATGAGGGCGCCCGGACATGACCGGGCGTCCTGCTCCATGTCATAACGGTCCCACTTGCAGCCATCTAAAGCTCCTTCATTTTTCATCTTCGCACCCAAATTTTTAGTCCCACCGTGTTGTGTGAGGCTGATGCTGACCGGCTTAAATAGCCGCACCGGCGAATGGCGGCAAGCTTCTTTGTTATTGCATAGTCGATCAATCCTCGTTGTGTGAATGTGATTTTTATTTTGTTCATCGATTTTTTTTGTCACATTGTGATTCAAAAAGAGCCGTGCAAACATCGTTGTTCCGTTTGTGAAGGAGATTGACCATGACTATGACAGTCTATATCCCTCACAAATGGTGCAACGATGACTGAAACTTATCGCTTCCGGACGACCCGTCTATTTAAGCAGGCCGACTAGCTCCCCACGCAGCGAGGTGGGACTAAACATACGAAATCCGCCAACCTAATACAGTTGTGAAAATCTGAAGTATGAGCAATTTTTGATGTTTTTGACAGCCCCGCCGGTCCAACACAAATGTGATGATCGACGTGCATGTGTTTACATGTTTAGCTGTTTTGGAAATAGGGTTTGTGGTTGCAAATGGCAGAATTTGTGTCCTGCTTGGTCATTGTCCGCGGGTGCATCCGGGCACGTCCACAGACGTTTAAGGGCCTAAATTTGCAGGTTGCGGTTGTAGATGCTCTTAGCCCCCCCCCCCCAAAAAAAAGAAAGGCTCCCAAGCACTTAGGTTTTTCCTGCCTCCCACCGGCATAGCTATCGACCTGCCTTGTCTCATGTAGACTTAGGGCCATGGAGGTGCGGTGGATTCTGGCCCTAACTGGCAGGAGGGCTCATGCTCTATTTTTTTTATGTTTTTAGTTTGTTCAGGGTCTAAGTCCTGCTCAGGAAGGCGAGACGCAGCGAGGACTCCCTGAAGATGGAATAAAGTTCTCCCCGCCTAGCCCTCGCCCCGGTGGTGTGTCTCACGTTGTCAGATGACATGTAGAGGTGTTTCTCTGATAGATCTCACAGGGTTCAGTCGGTGTTCTTCTTTGGTGGACCATGTCGATGCACTAAGAACGGGGTCCTTAGTGACCCTGACTTATGCACGGGCAATAGTAGCATCCCCGACAAGGGGCCTTGGCAGGAACCGGCTCCAAGTCAAGAAAAACAACTCTTTGTGAGATCAAGTAGCGCATCAAGAAGACCAGGACAACTTACAGAATCTAAGTACAAGAAGTAGGCCCTTGCTGGCAAGGCAGGACTGGCAAGACGAAGACCCGACAGGCGCTGAACTCGGCAAGGCTTCGCCTACCACCAGCGCTCCACCTCACCGAGCAGGTAGTCACTGATCGGTGAGGTGTCGAGTCCGGAGGAGGTTTGGTGAGGCTTGTCGGGCACGTGGTAGCCCGTTGGATGAAGAATTGCCTTTATTGACACCCGTCGCAATGGCGTGTCAAGCTAATAGGAGGTAGATGAGCAAGTGGTGTGGCAACCTTGCGGGGGCTCCTCCTCCTTGCGACACCTAGCGATGCATTTAATGCATTTTGTCCTAACTAGCAGAGTTATGTGTGACAGATCTGTTTCTATCTTATCACCTTGTAATGACCATTTTGCCACCGTGGTAACCCCTTGAGCTATAAAAGGAGGGCCAGGCCAACCTTTACAAGGGTTCGAACCCATTGCAACCTCACGCATACGTACTCGTGCAGCTGCCCTCTCCTTGCAACTTGTGCAACTTGCCGGGGGAGAGCGCTCCGTGTACCTTCGCGCACACTCATAAATACACAAAAAGCAGGAGTAGGGGTTTACGTTTCTCAGCGGTCCGAACCTGGGTAAAAACCATCGCGCCCCTCGTCGTTCTTACTCTTTGCATTTGGTGCACCCCCCCCCCCCCTTGCCGAACAAGCAAAGGGGCTGCATTGCCCCATAGATCGCCGGCTCCGACGCCGACAGACGCGGTCTTCGTTCGTCTGTGTTCTTGTGTCTAAAGGTTGGATCCTTCCGATCTACGCTTCTATTTATCGACAACGGTTGTTATTCTGGTGTGCTGGTCCTTTAGGGTCTTAACACGACGACTTCTCGATTGTCTACTATAACAAGATTTGCTCGATTCCACTCAAGGAGATGTGATGATGGCAGCACGTTTTTTCCTTGCTTCAGTGCTCGTAATCGTCGCTAGGTGGTGTACAAACATGAATGCATTTTTTTTCATTTCTCGTGGTTTTTTGATGAATAGTTTGGAAGTTTTTCTGAAAAAAATATTGTGTTTACTTTGAGGTCAGTATGCTATGTTTATATGTGTGCCATTTGTCTGACGGATTATTTTCTTGGTCTGCTCTCGCCGTCAATCATTGCGAGGTACAACTGGGCTACCCCATCCTCCCCCGGTTGTCTCGTGGAGCCATCTGGAGACAGAAGCACCGCGACGCAACGCAACATGGTGTTTAAAAACGATTTTTATGATACCCGCGAAATGGAGCGCATCTCAAAGAAATATCGTTTGCATCTTCCGAGCGGATCAGCCTGGGCTGTCGCTGTCAGCCGCCATGGACCTGGACAGGGACCACCATTCTTCGCCCAAGGCTCGTCATTGCTTCCCATCCCGGAGCTTTGCCTGCCAGGGCACGCCGCGCATGTCTCGCGAGCTCTCAAGCACTGCTCACCCCACGTCCGGCTGCTATCATGCACAGTCCGACTCGTTGGAATCAAGGCTGGAATTTGTGGTCGGCTCACTTAGAAACAGCCAATGGATCGTTGATCCATTCGCATGTGGGAAAGCGACCGCAGAGCAGCGGTTGGATCCAAGTTGGGCGCCGCTACTATTGCGCCGCGGCGGCAATAGGGATGGATGTTGTATACGCGCTGTTGGCGATCACGATCTTATTTGAAAAGAGACGATCGAAATGGATCTCACGACGGAAAAACCAGCCGGGCTGGCTGGAGTGCTGGACGAGCGCGCATCAGACGTCCGGATCACCTCAGGCGGCACGCCACGGGCCAGCCACGCACGCGCGCGCCCCCGAAGGAAGAAGCTCTCGCGCACGCATCCGACCATCTGAAAGCAACCTTGCCACGATGCGACTAGGAGATGCTAAGCTGGATGGAGTTCGATCGGAAGTTTGTCCTGCTCTATATGATATGATCCATTCAGATTCCTGATAAGATACGGCACGGCAAGAGCATCTATAGTCAGGGGCTTCTTAAATCCTTCTTGTTAGTAATTTAGGGTTTATGGTCTACCTTCTATTTCTCTGCGCTTTTCCGTAGTGCCGCTCACAATTCGCATATCTGAAGTTAGGAGATAGGGACTTTCTTATATTGTCTTTCCAAAGAGTCCATCTCTTATACAGATAAGATTCCTAGTCTTTTCAACTAGTTTTCCAGGATAGACTCCAGACCAAATTACCAACCACGATCAAATTTGTCTATTAACGGATTCTACCCGTTGTGTCCCCGGAGCACGCGCTTGTGAGCAACGCGCCATAATAGAGTGTAAATTCCTCTAATTACGTAGATCAACAATAGGGTTGTAATCTAACTATACGATCTAGTTCCTTTCAATCATCAGTGTACCCGGGTAGCCTTTCTAATATAAATAGTATATTGTATTCCACTGATAATCGACCAGCTTCCTTAAGTATATAACTTAAGTATGTTCCAACAAGTGATAATTCCATGATAATCATGTAAAGTAATTCCATGCATAAATACATGTATAATTCCATAATGAGGTATTCCGAATATTAGTAATTCCTAGTAATTTGAATATAGTTGCAGGACACATAATTCCAACATCTCCCACTTGTCCAAAACGATCATTCAAATATTCGTAAACCCATAGCCATAACATGCTTACCAAATACCTCCTGACTAGGAAGCTTAGTCAAGGGATCAGCAATCATATTAGCACTTTGTTGAAAATCCAAAGAAATATGTAGTTATACCTTCCCTCGGTATGTTTCCTTGCTGTGGCACTTAAGATCACTAGAGACCTTAGTTTCCGCCTAATTATTCCAGCATCGCTGTCTCGGCGCCTCGAGTATTATTTCCTCAAGTGTAATTCCACTCTTATAGGCACCTTGAGTTTTTGTTTTCTCAAGCGAAATTCCGCATCAATTATTTTCCATCACAAATATGACAATATGATTAATTCCACATTGAGTCAAGTATAAGATAACCATGTTCAATAAACTTTCAAAACAACATAAATATCAAATCCAATTAGTAAATGAAGCTCCATAATTAACCATGTGTTGAAAGAAATTCCTGACTTCTGTCAGTGAACCTGCACCATATTAGTACTACAAACAAAACAAAATGAATATGCGTACCTAGACTTATTTCTCATCTTGTAGATAGAGTAATAGTTTCCTCAATGTGTTTAACTTCAATATAAATTACAGAATAAAGTGACATGTTGTGATGCACTTTCCACAATCTTATATCATGTGTGAAATTCCCTTAGTTGCTCGTCTTTCCTTCCACTGCTTGAATGCGGCATCAATTCCGGTAGCTAAGGTACGATAATGTAATGAAGATACATACAAATTCCAGTGCCATTTATTATTCCATTTTTCCTCAGTAGTTCAAACATAATTCCTCGCCGAGTATGATTCCTTTATCAAAGGTATTTTCACATATTTGCAATTTTCCATAGAGGAACACTTCAAAATATTTTCTATGTATTTTCACTCGTAAAACATAGGATGTCTCAAATGTTCCTTTCATATGAAAGTTAAAAGATGACCAAGCTTTCACTTCCATCAATGTGACTGTAAGTGCATCTAGTGCCACCCCTAGTTGGTTTTGGAGTATTGACGACAAACCTAGTTGAGGGACTAATGTGTTTGTGAGAATTGCAGGATAACACGGGTAGAAGTCCCTCATTGATTCGGTTTTACTACCAGAGATGACCCCTAAAAATGTATGAAGACAATGAAGTCAAAGGTGGTATATGAAGATATTCACATTGAAGACTATGACAAAAGAAGACACGTTATGAAGCCTATGGAGCTCGAAGACTTAGATCTTTCGTAGTTCTTTTTCTTTTGTGTTGAGTCATAGGAACCACCGTACTGTTAAGTGGGGTCCAGGAGAACCAGTCAGAATGACTGAAGTGATGCCTAAACCAAAAAGCTATGTCTTCGAGTGAAGACAATGAGAGTGAATCTTGTCCAGAGCCGGACAAGTCAGCTTTGCTTGTAGCCCAAGTAAAGTTGCCATGAGAGTTTGAAATCTGACCGTTGAGACACGTGTCAGTTCCTTAGTGACCCAAGGTCATTTCGGACAAATCAGGTCGGGTTGCCAAGTGGCTATAAATAGCCCACCCCCTACAACCATAAACGGTTGGCTGCTCAGATTTCAGTGCACGGCTTTTGTCGTTTGAGAGCAACCCACCTCGAAGCCTTTGAGAGAGAGAATTCCTTGCGAGGATAAAGCCCTAACCACCCAGAGCCAGAGAACATTGGGCATCACTTAAGTCTTCTTGTCTGTGTGATCTGAAGACTTATTACACTTGAGGACTGTGCATCCCCAGACGGTTAGGCGTCGCGTTCAGAGCATCCAAGAGACATTGTGGATTGCCAGTGAACAAAGTCTGTGAAGGTTTGGGAGTCTACCTTGAAGACATACCAGAGTGATTGGGCGAGGACTATGTGACCTTAGCTCAAGGAGAATACGGTGAGGACTTGGTGTCCTGAGCTGCGTGTTCAGGACTGGGTGTCCGGGAATGTGTGTCCTAAGGTTTAAATACCTAGCCGCTCCAACCAGACGTACAGTTGTCACAGCAACTGGAACTGGTCCAACACATCATTGTCTTCAACGAGTCACTGGTTTCATCTTCACTTCCTTTTACTTACTGATCACTCATTGTGAAGTCATTGCGTGTCTGTTCTATTGTTTGTCTTCACAACGTGAGTGTATGATCTGTTTGGCTTCATAGTATCTTCCTACCTGATCCTAATTACACTACAGCTATTTGTCACTGTGCTTTCACTCTGTTGATACTTGTCCATGGCTTGCCTAGTGTAGTCTAACTTCCGCTGCATAGTAATAGGCATATCTCTACTGTTTGTCTTCATAACTTCCTCGTTTTCAAGACTTCAATAAAAATCGCCTATTCACCCCCCTCTAGTCGATATAACGCACTTTCAATTGGTATCAGAGCAAGGTGCTCCCTTGTTCTGTGTGATTCGGTTTAACCACCTGGAGTTTTAGCTATGTCGACTGCAGGGATAATAAAAGTCTCCGCTGCGTGCCCCGTCTTCGATGGAACTGAATATCCCTACTGGAAGAATAAGATGCGCATGCATCTTGAAGCCATTGACGTCGACCTATGGTATGTCGTCGAGAACGGTGTTCCCAAGGCTGGAGAAGGTGTCACTGTTGCTGATGTCAAGAAATTCATTCAACTGGACTCTACTGCCAAGAATATCATCTGTGGTCATCTGACCAAAGGACAGTATGGCCGTGTGAGTGCTTTGAAAACATCTAAGCTGGTCTGGGACTGGCTCTCCAAGGTCAATGAAGGCGTCTCAACCCAGAGAGATCAGAGAATCAGTGTCCTTCGCAACCTCTTCAACCGCTTCAAGCGAAATGATAATGAGAATGTCCAGCTCACATTTGACCGACTCACTGACATCACAAATGAGCTTCAAGCCCTCGGCGCTACTGAGATCACCAAACATGAAGTCGTCAAGACACTACTGAGATCACTTGATAGTTCGTTTGACACCCTAGCCCTGATGATTCAAGAACGTCCTGATTTCAAGACACTCGATTCGTCTGACATACTTGAGAGGCTCAACACACATGAGTTTCAGCTTTCTGAGAAAAGAGATATCTACGGTCCAAACTATGGGCGAACTCGTGCCTTGAAGGCAAAACCTGTTTCCTCATCTGAAGAAGAATCTGACAGCAGTTCTGATGATCCTGAAGACATTGAAAGGGAACTTGCAATGCTAGTGAAGAAGTTCCAAAAATTCACCAAGAAGAAAGGCTTCAGAAAGTCTTCACGATCAAGCTCAAGGAATGATGAGGCTTTTGCTCATGACTACAAGAAGAAAACATGCCACAAGTGCAAGAAAACTGGACACTTCATATCTGAGTGTCCACAGTGGGACAATGAGAACAGAAAGAAGAAGAAGAGCAAGGAATATGACTCCGACGACAAGAAGAAGAAGAAGAAATACACAAAGTCTTCTTCCAAGTCTTCCTCAAAGTCTTCATCACACAAGAAGAGCTCATCTGGCAAGGCACGTGCGTTTGTTGGCAAGGAAATGGATTCAGAGGAGGAGTCCGCTTCTGAGGAGGCAGAGGTGGAGTCTGAGGAGGAGTCTGATTCTGGCATTGCAAGTCTGGCTACAACATACGTCGCCAAGTCCATCTTCAATACTGAAGACAATGACTTCATCACCGACACCGATGCAAATGACAAGGACTACTCCACTCCTACCTACTGCTTCATGGCACGCGGTGCCAAGGTAAACAAACGCACTACTCACTATCAAACATCTAGTGACGATGACTCTGATTGTGATTCAAAACCCAGTTACAAAACACTTGCTAAAATTGCAACTGAACAATAGAAAGCCATGGAACATATTCAAAAACTGTTAGACAGAAGCGATGATCTGTTGGGTGCTGAAATGACTCGATCTGAATCCTTAATTGAAGACATAAAAATGTTGGGGAACGTTGCAGAAAACAAAAATTTCCTACGGTTTCACCAAGATCCATCTATGAGTTCATCTAGCAACGAGTGATCGGATGCATCTACATACCTTTGTAGATCGCGAGCGGAAGCGTTCAAAGAACGGGGATGAGGTAGTCGTACACGACGTGATCCAAATCACCAAAGATCCTAGCGCCGAACGGACGGCACCTCCGCGTTCAACACACGTACGGTCAGCGTAACGTCTCCTTCTTCTTGATCCAGCAAGGGGGAAGGAGAGGTTGAGGAAGATGGCTCCAGCAGCAGCATGACGGCGTGGTGGTGATGGAGCTGCAATACTCCGGTAGGGCTTCGCCAAGCTCTATGGAGGAAGAGGAGGTGTTGGAGAGGGAGAGGGAGGCACCAAAGGCAAAGGTATGAAGTCCTCCATCTCCCCCACTATATATAGGAGGGCCTAGGGAGGGCGCCGGCCCTAGGAGATCCAATCTCCTAGGGGGCGGCGGCCAAGGGAGGATTCCCTCCGCCCCAAGGCACCTAGGGGGTGCCTTACCCTTGTGGGACTCTTCCCCTTTGAAACCCTAGGCGCATGGGCCTCTTGGGGCTGGTGCCCTTGGCCCATGTAGGCCAAGGCGCACCCCCTACAGCCCATGTGGCCCCCGGGGCAGGTGGCCCCACCCGGTGGACCCCCGGGACCCTTCCGGTGGTCCCGATACAATACCAGTGACCTTGAAACTTGTCCCGATGGCCGAAACAGCACTTCCTATATATAATTCTTTACCACAGGACCATTCCGGAACTCCTCGTGACGTCCGGGATCTCATCCGGGACTCCGAACAACATTCGGGTTACTGCATATACATATCCCTACAACCCTAGCGTAACTGAACCTTAAGTGTGTAGACCCTACGGGTTCGGGAGACAAGCAGACATGACCGAGACAACTCTCCGGTCAATAACCAACAGCGGGATCTGGATACCCATGTTGGCTCCCACATGCTACACGATGATCTCATCGGATGAACCACGATGTCGAGGATTCTATCAACCCCGTATGCTATTCCCTTTGTCTATCGATATGTTACTTGCCCGAGATTCGATCGTCGGTATCCCAATACCTCGTTCAATCTCGTTACCGGCAAGTCACTTTACTCGTACCGTAATGCATGATCCCGTGACCAGACACTTGGTCACTCTGAGCTCATTATGATGATGCATTACCGAGTGGGCCCAGTGATACCTCTCCGTCATACGGAGTGACAAATCCCAGTCTTGATCCGTGTCAACCCAACAGACACTTTCGGAGATACCCGTAGTATACCTTTATAGTCACCCAGTTACGTTGTGATGTTTGGTACACCCAAAGCACCCCTACGGTATCCGGGAGTTACACGATCTCATGGTCTAAGGAAAGGATACTTGACATTGGAAAAACTCTAGCAAACGAACTATACGATCTTGTGCTATGTTTAGGATTGGGTCTTGTCCATCACATCATTCTCCTAATGATGTGATCTCGTTATCAATGACATCCAATGTCCATAGTCAGGAAACCATGACTATCTGTTGATCAACGAGCTAGTCAACTAGAGGCTTACTAGGGACATGTTGTTGTCTATTATTCACACATGTATTACGATTTCCGGATAACACAATTATAGCATGAATAAAGACAATTATCATGAACAAGGAAATATAATAATAATGCTTTTATTATTGCCTCTAGGGCATATTTCCAACAGTGTCCCACTTGCACTAGAGTCAATAATCTAGTTACATTGTTATGAATCGAACACCCATGGAATTCTGGTGTTGATCATGTTTTGCTCTAGGGAGAGGTTTAGTCAACGGATCTGCTACATTCAGGTCTGTATGTACTTTACAAATATCTATGTCTCCATCTTGAACATTTTCACAAATGGAGTTGAAGCGACGCTTGATGTGCCTTGTCTTCTTGTGAAACCTGGGCTCCTTGGCAAGTGCAATAGCTCCAGTGTTGTCACAGAAGAGTTTGATTGGCCCCGACGAATTGGGTATGACTCCTAGGTCGGTGATGAACTCCTTCACCCAAATTGCTTCATGTGCTGCCTCCGAGGCTGCCATGTACTCCACTTCACATGTAGATCCCGCCACGACGCTCTGCTTGCAACTGCACCAGCTTACTGCCCCACCATTCAAAATATACACGTATCCGGTTTGAGACTTAGAGTCATCCAGATCTGTGTCGAAGCTAGCGTCGACGTAACCCTTTACGACGAGCTCTTCGTCACCTCCATAAACGAGAAACATTTCCTTAGTCCTTTTCAGGTACTTCAGGATATTCTTGACCGCTGTCCAGTGTTCCTTGCCGGGATTATTTTGGTACCTTCCTACCAAACTTACGGCAAGGATTACATCAGGTCTGGTACACAGCATGGCATACATAATAGAACCTATGGCTGAGGCATAGGGGATGACACTCATCTCTTCTATATCTTCTGCCGTGGTCAGACATTGAGCCGAGCTCAATTTCATACCTTGCAATACAGGCAAGAACCCCTTCTTAGACTGATCCATATTGAACTTCTTCAATATCTTATCAAGGTATGTGCTTTGTGAAAGACCTATCAGGCGTCTTGATCTATCTCTATAGATCTTGATGCCTAGTATATAAGCAGCTTCTCCAAGGTCTTTCATTGAAAAACTCTTATTCAAGTAGGCCTTAATGCTGTCCAAAAGTTCTATATCATTTCCCATCAAAAGTATGTCATCTACATATAGTATGAGAAATGCTACAGAGCTCCCACTCACTTTCTTGTAAACGCAGGCTTCTCCATAAGTCTGCGTAAACCCA
The DNA here is from genome assembly GCF_018294505.1 of Triticum aestivum. Taxonomy (NCBI): domain Eukaryota; kingdom Viridiplantae; phylum Streptophyta; class Magnoliopsida; order Poales; family Poaceae; genus Triticum; species Triticum aestivum. The sequence goes on from NC_057809.1 coordinate 413,307,569, forward strand.
AACGCTTTGATCATCTCATCAAATCAAATGTTCCAACTCCGAGATGCTTGCACCAGCCCATAAATCGAGCGTTGGAGCTTGCATACCTTGTCAGCATTCTTAGGATCGACAAAACCTTCCGACTGCATCATATACAATTCTTCCTTAAGGAAACCATTAAGGAATGCCGTTTTGACGTCCATTTGCCATATCTCATAATCGTAGAATGCGGCAATTGCTAACATGATTCGGATGGACTTCAGCTTCGCTACCGGTGAGAAAGTCTCATCGTAGTCAACCCCTTGAACTTGTCGATAACCCTTAGCGACAAGCCGAGCTTTATAGATGGTCACATTACCATCCGCGTCTGTCTTCTTCTTAAAGATTCATTTATTTTCTATGGCTCGCCGTTCAACGGGCAAGTCAGTCAAAGTCCATACTTCGTTTTCATACATGGATCCTATCTCGGATTTCATGGCTTCTAGCCATTTGTCGGAATCCGGGCCCGCCATCGCTTCTTCATAGTTCGAAGGTTCACCGTTGTCTAACAACATGATTTCCAAGACAGGGTTGCCGTACCACTCTGGTGCGGAACGTGTCCTTGTGGACCTTCGAAGTTCAGTAGCAACTTGATCTGAAGTTTCATGATCATCATCATTAACTTCCTCTCTAGTCGGTGCAGGCACCTCAGGAACATTTTCTTGAGTTGCGCCATTTTCCGGTTCAAGAGGTAACACTTCATCAAGTTCTACTTTCCTTCCACTTACTTCTTTCGAGAGAAACTCCTTCTCTAGAAAGGATCCATTCTTGGCAACAAAGACCTTGCCTTCGGATCTGAGGTAGAAGGTATACCCAATAGTTTCTTTAGGGTATCCTATGAAGACGCATTTTTCCGACTTGGGTTCGAGCTTTTCAGGTTGAAGTTTCTTGACATAAGCATCGCATCCCCAAACTTTTAGAAACGACAGCTTAGGTTTCTTCCCAAACCATAATTCATACGGTGTCGTCTCAATGGATTTCGACGGAGCCCTATTTAAAGTGAATGCGGCAGTCTCTAAAGCATAGCCCCAAAAAGATAGCGGTAAATCAATAAGAGACATCATAGATCGCACCATATCTAATAGAGTGCGATTACGACGTTTGGACACACCATTACGCTGAGGTGTTCCAGGCGGCGTGAGTTGTGAAACTATTCCACATTTCCTTAAGTGTGTGCCAAATTCGTGACTCAAGTATTCTCCTCCACGATCTGATCGCAAAAACTTGATTTTCCTGTCACGTTGATTCTCAACCTCACTCTGAAATTCTTTGAACTTTTCAAAGGTTTCAGACTTGTGTTTCATTAAGTAGACATACCCATATCTACTCAAATCATCAGTGAGGGTGAGAACATAACGATAGCCACCGCGAGCCTCAACACTCATTGGACCGCACACATCAGTATGTATGATTTCCAATAAGTTGGTTGCTCGCTCCATTGTTCCTGAGAACGGAGTCTTGGTCATTTTACCCATGAGGCATGGTTCGCACGTGTCAAATGATTCATAATCAAGAGACTCTAAAAGTCCATCTGCATGGAGCTTCTTCATGCGTTTGACACCTATGTGACCAAGGCGGCAGTGCCACAAGTATGTGGGACTATCATTATCAACCTTACATCTTTTGGCACTCACACTATGAACATGTGTAGCATTACGCTCGAGATTCATTAAGAATAAACCATTCACCATCGGAGCATGACCATAAAACATATCTCTCATATAAATAGAACAACCATTATTCTCAGATTTAAATGAGTAGCCATCTCGAATTAAACGAGATCCCGATACAATATTCATGCTCAAAGCTGGCACTAAATAACAATTATTAAGGTTTAAAATTAATCCCGAAGGTAAATGTAGAGGTAGCATGCCGACGGCGATTACATTGACCATGGAACCATTCCCGACGCGCAACGTCACCTCGTCCCTTGCCAATCTCCGCTTATTCCGCAGCCCCTTTTGTTTTGCCGGCCTTCTTGTCCGCTAAGTATTTGGGGCAGTTCCGCTTCCAGTGACCACTTCCCTTGCAATAAAAGCACTCAGTCTCGGGCTTGGGTCCATTCTTTGGCTTCTTCCCGGCAGCTTGCTTGCCGGGCACGGCAACTCCCTTGCCGTCCTTCTTGAAGTTCTTTTTACCCTTGCCCTTCTTGAACTTAGTGGTTTTATTGACCATCAACACTTGATGTTCCTTCTTGACTTCTACCTCTGCTGATTTCAGCATTGCAAATACCTCAGGAATGGTCTTTTGCATCCCCTGCATATTGAAGTTCATCACAAAGCTCTTGTAGCTTGGTGGAAGCAACTGGAGGATTCTGTCAATGACCGCGTCATCCGGGAGATTAACTCCGAGCTGAGTCAAGCGGTTATGTAACCCAGACATAGTGAGTATGTGCTCGCTGACAGAACTATTTTCCTCCATCTTACAGCTGAAGAATTTGTCGGAGACCTCATATCTCTCGATCCGGGCATGAGCTTGAAAAACCATTTTCAGCTCTTCGAACATCTCATATGCTCCATGTCTCTCAAAACGCTTTTGGAGCCCCGGCTCTAAGCTGTAAAGCATGCCGCACTGAACGAGGGAGTAGTCATCAATACGTGTCTGCCAAGCGTTCATAACGTCTTGGTTCTGTGGGACGGGAGCTTCACCTAGCGGTGCTTGTAGGACATAATCTTTCTTGGCAGCTATGAGGATGATCCTCAGGTTCCGGACCCAATCCGTGTAGTTGCTGCCATCGTCTTTCAGCTTGGTTTTCTCTAGGAACGCGTTGAAGTTGAGGACTACGTTGGCCATTTGATCTACAAGACATATTGTAAATATTTTAGACTAAGTTCATGATAATTAAGTTCATCTAATCAAATTATTCAATGAACTCCCACTTAGATAGACATCCCTCCAGTCATCTAAGTATAACATGATCCGAGTTGACTAGGTCGTGTCCGATCATCACGTGAGACGGTTTAGTCAACATCGGTGAACATCTTCATGTTGATCGTATCTTCTATACGACTCATGCTTGACCTTTCGGTCTTCTGTGTTCTGAGGCCATGTCTGTACGTGCTAGGCTCGTCAAGTCAACCTAAGTGTTTGCATGTGTAAATCTGTCTTACACCCGTTGTATGTGAACGTCTGAATCAAACACCCGATCATCACGTGGTGCTTTGAAACAACGAACTGTCGCAACGGTGCACAGTTAGGGAAACACTTTCTTGAAATTATTATGAGGGATCATCTTATTTACTACCGTCGTTCTAAGTAAACAAGATGCAAAACATGATAAACATCACATGCAATCAAATAATAATAGTGACATGATATGGCCAAAATCACATAGCTCCTTTGATCTCCATCTTGGGGCTCCATGATCATCTTGTCACCGGCTTGACACCATGATCTCCATCATCATGATCTCCATCATCGTGTCTCCATGAAGTTGCTCGCCAACTATTACTTCTACTACTATGGCTAACGCGTTTAGCAATAAAGTAAAGTAATTTACATGGTGTTTCTCAATGACACGCAGGTCATATAAAAAATAAAGACAACTCCTATGGCTCCTGCCGGTTGTCATACGCATCGACATGCAAGTCGTGATTCCTATTACAATAGCATGAACATCTCATACATCACATATAGATCATTCATCATTCATCACAACTTTGGCCATATCATATCACAAACCACTTGCTGCAAAAACAAGTTAGACGTCCTCTAATTGTTGTTGCAAGTTTTACGTGGCTGAAATAGGGTTCTAGCAAGAACGTTTTCTTACCTACGTGAAAGCCACAACGTGATTTGTCAACTTCTATTTACCCTTCATAAGGACCCTTTTCATCGAATCCGCTCCAACTAAAGTGGGAGAGACAGACACCCGCCAGCCACCTTATGCAACTTGTGCATGTTAGTCGGTGGAACCGGTCTCACGTAAGCGTACATGTAAGGTTGGTCCGGGCCGCTTCATCCCACAATACCGTTGAAGCAAGATAAGACTAGTAGCGGCAAGAAACTTGACAACATCTACGCCCACAACAAATTGTGTTCTACTCGCGCAAGAAGAACTACGCATAGACCTAGCTCATGATGCCACTGTTGGGGAATGTTGCAGAAAACAAAAATTTCCTACGGTTTCACCAAGATCCATCTATGAGTTCATATAGCAACGAGTGATCGGATGCATCTACATACCTTTGTAGATCGCGAGCGGAAGCGTTCAAAGAACGGGGATGAGGTAGTCGTACACGACGTGATCCAAATCACCGAAGATCCTAGCGCCAAACGGACGGCACCTCCGCGTTCAACACACGTACGGTCAGCGTAACGTCTCCTTCTTCTTGATCCAGCAAGGGGAAAGGAGAGGTTGAGGAAGATGGCTCCAGCAGCAGCAGGACGGCGTGGTGGTGATGGAGCTACAGTACTCCGGCAGGGCTTCGCCAAGCTCTATGGAGGAAGAGGAGGTGTTGGAGAGGGAGAGGGAGGCACCAAAGGCAAAGGTATGAAGTCCTCCATCTCCCCCACTATATATAGGAGGGCCTAGGGGGGGGCGCTGGCCCTAGGAGATCCAATCTCCTAGGGGGGCGGCGGCCAAGGGAGGATTCCCTCCCCCCTCCAAGGCACCTAGGGGGTGCCTTCCCCTTGTGGGACTCTTCCCCTTTGAAACCCTAGGCGCATGGGCCTCTTGGGGCTGGTGCCCTTGGCCCATGTAGTCCAAGGCGCACCCCCTACAGCCCATGTGGCCCCCGGGGCAGGTGGCCCCACCCGGTGGAACCACGGGACCCTTCCGGTGGTCCCGGTACAATACTGGTGACCCCGAAACTTGTCCCGATGGCCGAAACAGCACTTCCTATATATAATTCTTTACCTCCGGACCATTTCGGAACTCCTCGTGACGTCCGGGATCTCATCCGGGACTCCGAACAACATTTGGGTTACTGCATATACATATCCCTACAACCCTAGCATCACCGAACCTTAAATGTGTAGACCCTACGGGTTCGGGAGACATGTAGACATGACCGAGACGACTCTCCGGTCAATAACCAACAGCGGGATCTGGATACCCATGTTGGCTCCCACATACTCCACGATGATCTCATCGAATGAACCACGATGTCAAGGATTTAAGCAACCCCGTATACAATTCCCTTTGTCAATCGGTATGTTACTTGCCCGAGATTCGATCGTCGGTATCCCAATACCTCGTTCAATCTCGTTACCGGCAAGTCACTTTACTCGTACCGTAATGCATGATCCCGTGACCATACACTTGGTCACTTTGAGCTCATAATGATGATGCATTACCGAGTGGGCCCAGTGATACCTCTCCGTCATACGGAGTGACAAATCCCAGTCTTGATCCGTGTCAACCCAACAGACACTTTCGGAGATACCCGTAGTATACCTTTATAGTCACCCAGTTATGTTGTGACGTTTGGTACACCCAAAGCACCCCTACGGTATCCGGGAGTTACACGATCTCATGGTCTAAGGAAAGGATACTTGACATTGGAAAAACTCTAGCAAACGAACTATACGATCTTGTGCTATGTTTAGGATTGGGTCTTGTCCATCACATCATTCTCCTAATGATGTGATCTCGTTATCAATGACATCCAATGTCCATAGTCAGGAAACCATGACTATCTGTTGATCAACGAGCTAGTCAACTAGAGGCTTACTAGGGACATGTTGTTGTCTATTATTCACACATGTATTATGATTTCCGGATAACACAGTTATAGCATGAATAAAGACAATTATCATGAACAAGGAAATATAATAATAATGCTTTTATTATTGCCTCTAGGGCATATTTCCAACAAAAAAATCTTCACGTTAAGTATCAGGAACTTGAAGATCGTCATGATACTCTCTCAACAACTCATGAAAAGCTTTCCTATGATTATCTTCAAAGGAAGCAAGAACTTGAGAAATTGAGAGCGGCTCCTGAAGATCTTCAAAAGGAAAACGAGTCACTTCGCGCTGAACAGATCAGTACCGCTCAGGAAGGATTTGAACCACCATGTCTTAAATGCATTGAGCGTGATAATGCTACTTTTGTTGCTGAATGTTCCACTGCTACTGCTGTTGCAATATCTTCAACTGTTGATGTGGTAACTAACCCCTCTGCTGAGGATACCACTGCTATTGCTGATGAAAATGCTAGGTTGAAGACATTGCTTGAAACAGGGATGTACAAAAGTCTTAAAGGACATCAGACATTATGTGATGTCCTCAAGAAACAGATTCTGAACCGAAACCCTAGGAAAGAGGGTGTTGGGTTCGTAAGGAAAATAAATGCAGATGGCTCTTACTGGAAACTTGAGCAGTACCCCAAAACCAAGTGGGTTGCTGCAAAGGAACCTTCAGCAGATCCATCCAATTTATCTGGCTTCACTTGTGCTAACCCCATTATCATTGATGAATCCTTTGATGCAAACTATATATTGTTTAAGAATCAGAATGGTGAAGTGTTTGCCAGGTACATTGGTACTAACTGCAGGAATGGACCGCCTATGAAGAAGATCTGGGTTCCGAAAAAGTGTCTGGAAAATCTTCCTGTGAATGTCTTCATGACACCTCACTTGAAGAAGACAAACCTCAGACCAAAGGCTTCATATGGTCCAAAGGCTTCATACAAACAGAGGACTCATCTGAGTCACACTAACGTAAATGTTTTGCAGGGAAACCATACTCAGGCATATGAATATGAGAGCGGTTCATCAAACCGTCATGTTCATATGACCAAAAATTATTCTGCTTATTCTTATCAGTACTATTGTCCACCTGCAAGGCTGTTTGCTAAGGCTTCAAAGCCAAAATTCTCAGATGTTGCACTTAGACTTATTGCTTCTAAGCCACCCTTGAAGATGTGGGTGGTTAAGAAAGCTTAACTCTCTTTTGCAGGGAAAGGTCTCCAGCAGAAAACCAAAATCTTCTGACGCTATTGCTGGGGACCTTAAAAATCTTGTAGGGCGCAAGATAAAATGCCCGAATGGCATCATTATGTACTTCGTTACTGAATCGCATGCTACTCTCCCTATTAGTCCTAATCTAGATCTAAGTTTTCATAACCCACTGGTTCGTCAAATGTTTTTGCTTCACAATTCTCTTCGTGAAGCCTATCCCCCTAACTGCACTGTAGGGTACGACACCAGCGTCTTCAAAGTCTTCAGAATGGATTATTGACAGTGGGTGTACAAATCACATGACTGGCAAAAGAAGCCTTCTTATGGACTCAACCTTACGTCCATCCGACAAGAGCCACATCACATTTGCTGACACTGGTAAAAGTAAGGTATTGGGTCTAGGTAGAGTTGCAATCTCAAAGGATCAACACATGGATAAAGTCATGCTTGTTGAATCCCTTGGTTTCAACTTAATGTCTATCTCAATGCTTTGCGATTTGAACATGGTCGTAATATTTGGAAAATATCGTTGCCTGGTACTAATGGAATCTGACAAGTCTCTAGTGTTTGAAGGGTAGCGGAAAGATGATTTGTATGTGGTAGATTTCTCAGCAGGGCCACAACTTGCAGTATGTCTTCTTGCAAAAGCTTCAGAATGCTGGCTTTGGCATCGGAGGCTTGGGCATGCTGGCATGAGGAACCTCCACACCCTTGCAAAGAAGAAACATGTCATAGGCATCGAGGGCGTCAAGTTCAAGAAAGATCACTTATGCGGTGCCTGTGAAGCAGGGAAGATGACGAGGGCAAACCATCCCTCGAAGACAATCATGACCACTACTCGACCCTTCGAACTGCTTCACATGGATCTTTTTGGTCCCACTCACTACTCAACTTTTACCACTACTGCTTGCCTCTATGGCTTTGTCATTATTGATGATTACTCTAGATATACTTGGGTGCACATAATCCTTTACAAGACTAAAGTGCAGGATGTCTTCAGACGCTTCGCCAATCGAGCCATGAACAATTACGGCGCCAAGATAAAGCACATCAGAAGTGACAATGGCACTGAATTCAAGAACACTGGCCTTGATACATATCTTGATACCTTGGGCATCACACATGAATTCTCGGCTCCGTACACGCCACAGCAGAATGGCGTCGTCGAACGCAAGAACAGAACACTCATTGAGATGACCAGAACGATGCTAGATGAATACAAGACTCCAAGAAAATTCTGGACTGAAGCCATTGACACTGCATGCCATACAATCAATCGTGTTTATCTTCACAAGCTTCTGAACAAGACATCTTATGAACTCCTAACTGGCAAGAAGCCAAATGTTAGTTACTTCAGAGTATTTGGCGCAAGGTGCTGGATCAAGGACCCACACCACACCTCAAAGTTTGCACCAAAAGCACATGAGGGTTTTATGCTTGGATGTAACACCCTCGATGCGGCTATAGCTCCCACGTGTCGAGGCACGACTTAGAGACATAACCGCATTGAAAGCAATGTCGCAAGTTAGGCAATCATCACGACATCCCATGCAATATATAATAAAAGGGGGAGGTACATAGTTGGCTTACACTCGCCACGTCACATCAAAGTACATAAATAACATCCATCATTCAAACACTCATGGCCCGACTACGGCGCCAAAATTAGAAAAGAACCCAACATGCGACACAGTCCCAATCACCCCCAACTGGGCACCACCACTGATCATCAGGAAAGGAAACATAATAACGCTGAGAGTCCTCGTCGAACTCCCACTTGAGCTCATACGCGTCTCCTGGAGCGGAATCATCGGGCTCTGCATCTGGTGTAATAGTAATCTGTGAGCCACAGGGACTCAGCAATCTCGCACCCTCGCGATCAAGACTATTTAAGCTTATAGGAAGGGTAAGGCAAATATATGTGGAGCTACAGCAAGCGACTAGCATATATGGTGCCTATCTTATTCGCAAAAGAGAGCGAGAAGAGGAGGCAAAGCATGAGCGAGAAACTAGAGAGCAACCTGCGCAAACATTACTTCAACACCGTGTCCACTTCCCGGACTCCGCCGAGAAGAGGCCATCTGAAAGTGCAACTATCCCTAGGTGGTTTTGGTAATTCATAACAACATATAGCTCATTGAGCTAATGCTATTCCAAGATGATTATTTCAGGAAAGCTCAATGATTGGCATGGCATGGATGTGAAAGTGGAACCCTCAAAATGCTAAGGACAAAGGATTGGCTCAAGCTCAAAAGCTCAAGACTCTTCATTTTATATTTTAGTAATCCAAGATCACATTGAGTCCATAGGAAAAGCCAATACTATCAAGGAGGGATGAGGTGTTGCTTAATGAGCCTCTTGCTTCATGTGCTTAGTGATATGCTCCAAAACCCTCAACTACTTTCCCATATCCACATATGACCTAAACCCTAAGCCAAACTCGGTCCTACCGATTCTTCCTATCCGGCGCCACCGAGTTTCACTTGTCATTAGCCACTACCAAACCCTAGCAATTCGGTTCTACCGATAAGGATCTCGGTCTCACCGAGATGGGGTTGCAAACTCTCTGTTTCCCTTTCGTAACTTTTCGGTCCCACCGAAAGAGCGAATCGGTCCCACCGAGATTGCAATGTAAACTCAGTGTTTCCCCTTTGTAACTTTTCGGTCTCACCGAGTTCCACTCGGTCTCACCAAAAGAGCAAATCGGTCCCACTGAGTTTGCCTGACCAACTCTCTGGTTAGCCAATTACCAAATTCGGTCTCACCGAGTTTGTGTAATCGGTCTCACCGAGATTACGATATGCCCAAACCCTAACCATATCAGTCCTACCGAGTTGCATGTCAGTCCCACCGAAATTCCTAACGGTCACTAGGTTTGCTATTTCGGTCAGACCGAGTTTTCTGATTCAGTCCCACCGAGATTGGTAAATTGTGTGTAACGGTTGGATTTTGTGTGGAGGCTATATATACCCCTCCACCTCCTTCTCATTCGAAGAGAGAGCCATCAGAACACACACACCATTCCAACTCATATGTTCTGAGAGAGAACCACCTACTCATTTGTTGAGACCAAGACATTCCATTCCTACCATAAGAATCTTGATCTCTAGCCTTCCCAAGTTGCTTTCCACTCAAACCTTCTTTCCACCAAATCCAAATCCTATGAGAGAGAGTTGAGTGTTGGGGAGACTATCATTTGAAGCACAAGAGCAAGGAGTTCATTACCTACACACCATTTGTTACTTCTTGGAGAGTGGTGTCTCCTAGATTGGCTAGGTGTCACTTGGGAGCCTCCAACAAGATTGTGGAGTTGAACCAAGGAGTTTGTAAGGGCAGGGAGATCGCCTACTTCGTGAAGATCTACCGCTAGTGAGGCAAGTCCTTTGTGGGCGATGGCCATGGTGGGATAGACAAGATTGCTTCTTCGTGGACCCTTTGTGGGTGGTTGCTTTTTCGTGGACCCTTCGTGGGTGGACCCCTGTGTGGACTCGCGCAACCGTTGCCCTTGGGTGGAGCCCTGTGTGGACTCGCGCAACCGTTACCCTTCGTGGGTTGAAGTCTCCATCAACATGGATGTAGGATAGCACCACCTATCCGAACCACGAGAAAAACATCCGTGTCTCCAATAGCGTTTGAATTCTCCAAACCCTTCCCTTTACATTCTCGCAAGTTGCATGCTTTACTTTCCGCTGCCTATAAACTCTTTGCATGCTTGCTTGAATTATGTTATGATTGCTTGACTTGTCCTAAGATAGCTAAAAACTGCCAAGAACTAAAATTGGGAAAAGTTAAGTTTTTATTTGGTCAAGTAGTCTAATCACCCCCCCCCTCTAGACATACTTTCGATCCTACAAGTGGTATCAGAGCTTTGGTCTCCATTTGCTTGATCTCCATAGCTTTTGGTGGTCATAGCCTTGGTTTCACAACCTAGGAGAGTATGGCGTCTAGCGAGGGAAATTATCACCGTAGAGGTCCTTACTTTGATGGTACTAATTTTGCTAGTTGGAAGCATAAAATGAAAATGCATATTCTTGGACATAACCCCGTTGTTTGGGCTATTGTGTGTGTTGGTTTGCAAGGTGACTTCTTTGATGGGAGAGAACCAAACCGTGAAGCTACCGCGGATGATTTGAAGATGTTGCAATACAATGCTCAAGCTTGTGATATTCTCTTCAACGGATTGTGCCCTGAAGAATTCAACAAAATCAGCCGCCTTGAGAATGCAAAGGAAATTTGGGACACTTTGATTGATATGCACGAAGGTACCGACTCCGTCAAGGAATCCAAGTTGGATGTGCTTCAAAGCCAACTTGACAAGTTCAAGATGAAGGATGGTGAAGGTGTCGCTGAAATGTACTCTAGGCTTGCTCTCATCACAAATGAGATTGCCGGCTTAGGAAGTGAAGAGATGACCGATAAATTCATCATCAAGAAGATCCTAAGAGCCTTGGATGGAAAATATGATATCGTGTGCACATTGATCCAAATGATGCCCAATTACAAAGATCTCAAGCCAATGGAGGTGATTGGAAGAATTGTTGCTCATGAGATGTCACTTAAGGATAAAGAGGAACTTCACAACAAATCAAGTGGTGCCTATAAAGCCTCATGTGAAGCCCCTACATCATCAAGTGAGAAACAAGACTTCAATGAAGAATTGAGCTTAATGGTGAAGAACTTCAACAAGTTCTACAAGAGTAGAAGCAAAGATAGAAGCTCCAAGTCAAGGTCCTACAATGACAAAAGATCTTCTAGTCGAGAGCGAAACTGTTACAATTGTGGAAGACCCGGACACTATTCCAATGAGTGTATGCCTCCCTACAAGAGAAGAGAAGATTCTCCAAAAAGAAGAAGCAAAGGATCACCACCAAGAGAGAGAAGGAGTAGAGATGATCGTTATGAACGAAGATACTCACGGAGAAGCAAGGATTCGGAAAGGAAGGAAAAATCATCAAGGAGCTACACAAGACGAAGACATCAAGCTCATGTTGGTGAATGGGTATCCGGCTCCGACTCCGACAGCCACTCCGAGAGAAGTTATCACTCCGACTCCGAAGATACTCAAGATGAAGGTGTTGCCGGTCTAGCACTTGTGTCAACCAACTCCTACGACATATTTGACTCACCAAATGAAGGAATTGGAAGATGCTTCATGGCCAAAGGTCCTAAGGTAACACACCCCGAGTATGTTGATTTCAATAGTGATGAAGATGACTTGTTAGGTGATGATTTGCTTGATGACAACTCTAGTGATGAATACTATGATGAGAGATCAATTAATCATGCTAATCAAGATAAAACGAATGACAATGATAAGGAGAAGATTGAGGCTCTAACTAAAGAACTAAAAACTCTTAAGTTAGCTCATGACACTATCTTTGAAGATCATCGAGAACTTTTAAGAGCTCATGAGAAACTACGCTTTGAAAAGCTCAATCGTGAGCAAGAGCATGAGTTCTTAAAGGCAATCAATGATGATCTCCGCAAGAAAAGTTCTTCTTACATTGCCAAGCATTTACTCTTATCCACTTACATGACTCAAGTCAAGTCTAACAAGAAAGATTCTTTCTCTAGTAGTAACAATGATCATGCTAAATCCAATATTGTTGCTTCTAGTAGTTGTCTTGATTCCACTAATGATTCTCTTAGCCAAGTTACACTTGAGCAAGAAAATAGCTTATTGAAGGGAATTATAGAGAAAGGAGTGTACAAAAGCCTTGCCGGGAGTAAGCAATTCGAGGAAATTGTGCGCAAGCAAGGAATGCACCGGAAGAATCAAGGTGTTGGTTTTGAACGAAAGTTCAATGCCAATGGAGTTGAATGGGAAGAAGATCAATACCCCAAGCGAAGTTTGTCCCTCAACAAGAGAAGTATACTTCTTTCAATGGGACACAAGCTCAAGATGATCTTCCACCACAAGACTACGAGCAAAAAGGCAAGGACAAGCTTCAAGAGGAAATTGATGCATTTGAAGAAGCTCCTAAGACCTTAGTCAAGTGGATTCCCAAGACTACTTCAAGTTCCACTTCATCAAGTACGACTACAACTCCAAGGATTCCCATCAAGATGATGTGGATCCAAAAGAAGAAGAACTAGAGAGTTCTTGAGGGTGACTCTGCCAACATACTTCACTCTTATCATTTTGGCAAGAACAAGTGCAATCAACTTCCACATCTTGCACTAGTTCAAGGAGTCACAAACCCTCTTGTTGGTAAGACAAGGGACAAGGTAACCTAAAAGTTTTCATGGACATCATCTTTGTGTGCATCACTCTATGTCTATGGATATCCTTGTTTGTTCCTTGTGGGACTAACCCATGTAGGTATTGAAAGTGCAATTCACTCAAATGGATAGCTCCGAGAGATCTACATCAACATTGAGCCTCCACATCTTCAATATCTACATGAAGTCATCATCGACAAAACCCAAGGTTAGTTCATCCCTCTTAGGGGGGATATCACATCTAGGGGGAGCTTTACTCTAAGACTTGAGCTAAAGCAACTCTAAAGATGTGAACAAAACAATGCTTTATGTAAAAGTGGTAACCCCACTTGAGCTTAAATGATGAGTATGACCTACGATCAAGTGTTCTCACTTGACTCCTAAGTCAATATACTCATATATAGATGACCTAGTCATCGCAAATTGCTTGATAGATGCTAGAATTGGTTGTGCATGCCTTGCCACATATTTCATTTGCCATCTTATTGTGTGAGCATGCTGGTTGCATATTTTACTCATTCGAGGACATCCACTTGTTGTTTGATTGTTTGGCTTTATCTTCTTTTGCCAAGTGGATGGACAAGAATGCCTAAGAACCTCCTCTATCTATCTATGCTTTTCTCATCTCAAACTCTATTCATGCTGCATCACAAAATTTGATCAAGTCAGATTCGAACCACTCTGTGTGAGGAGCGCTCGGAGTCCCCGATTCGTCATAGACTTAAACTTCCAAAACCTCTTTATGATTCTCGGTCTGACCGATACTCCACTTTCGGTCCTACTGAGATCATTAAGTTGATCTAGGTTTTCGATCTCGGTGCAACCAATTTGAACCTTTTGGTCACACCGAGTTTCAGTAACTGCACGCAGTTATGAATCTCGGTGCCACCGAGTTGTTCCACTCGGTCACACCGACAGGGTCGGGCTATATATAGTCACGGGCAAAATTTGGAAATTTCTCCGAAACCCCTTCGCCCGCGCGATAGCCTGCTCTGCCCTCGAGGTCTTCGGATCATCTTCTCGCCGCCAGCAGCCTCCAGTCGCTGGTCTCCATCGCCGTCAACGGGATTTCTGCTCCGCCGTTGCCGCCGTAGCAAGTCCCCGTCGAATTAGGGTATGGACTTGATCTTTGTGCTATTCCTCAATCTGATTCCTAGCACATTGTGATCGTATTGATTCTTGCCACGTTTGAGAAACTTCTATCCAGTCAAAACGCTCATAGATTAGGTTTGATTCGAAAATTCTAGGTTTAGGTTTCCGCCGAAACCATCTCAGACCCACCGTGTTGAAAAACTCGGTCCCACCGATTTGGCTTATGCCATTGCACAAGTAAGACTCGGTCTGACCGAGAATTACTATCGGTCTGACCTGCCTAAAGCTGCCACGAGACAAAGGAAGAAGAAAACCTCAGATTCTGAAGATGGGGACTATGTGGCAGAGGAAGAGGCCACTTCCAAGAGAGTTGAGCCAGCTCAAGGCTCAAAGCCAGGCCTGAAAATCAAAAGGCCAGCAGGCAGGCAGCCCATGTCAAAGGCTAGAGCCTCAACTGAGAAGCCTGCTCCCATTGAGCCCGTTGCAGCTGAGGGCAAGAATAGGAAAGAAAGAGTGAAGAAGACTGTGGCTAAAGTGCTTGGGAAGGCCTCCATCATGGTATAAGAGGAGGAGGAAGAAGAGGCAGCTGCACCAGCGCCCAAGGCAGCCAAACTTATGGGAGATGCCATAAGGTCAGGGGGAGCTGCATCCAAGCCCAAGGAAGCACCTAAGGATGCATCTAAGCCTAAGAGTGCACCAAAGAGAAACACAAGAAGCATCCCAACCACTGAGAAGAACAAGGCCCCAGTGCCTGAGACTGTTGCAGAGGAAGAGGAAGAGAGTGTCCTTCGAAAGCTCAAGCCCAAGATCCCAGACCACAACGATGCTCATCCTGTGGCTGAGGATATGAAGCTCAGGAGAGACTCAGGGCTCAGGAAGTGGAGAGAAGCAGATCCATATGCTTCTAGGAGAAGGACTGCAGTGGACTACAGGTTTCATACCAAGGAGCAACAGGATTTCTATGAGACAGTGCTACTTGACAAGAAGCCAATTGTATATGACATGAGATGGGTCGACTGGACCTATATCAAGGACAATGAAGAGTACTACCCAGGAGTTCAGGACAGCTTCAAGGCGTGTGGAGTAGAGGACTTTGTTGGGCAGAAGCTCACAAAGTGGAACGAGGAACTCATCATGCAGTTCTACTCCACAGCTCACTTTTATCCAGATGGGAGGATTACATGGATGTATGAGGGTACGAGGTACCACTCTACTGTTGAGGAATGGGTGAAGCTGATCAATGCCCCATAGGAGCAAGCGAATGACTTGGACATTTATGCCAAGAAAAAGATGGACCACAACTCCATGTCCAACATGTACAAGGAGATTCCGAATGAAGCACTTGACACATTCAAGTTCGGCTCAGTACATTATCTGCTATCAGGATTGCCTACGATCAACTGGATCCTTAGGCACACCCTTCTGCCCAAGTCTGGA
This sequence comes from Triticum aestivum, assembly GCF_018294505.1. Taxonomy (NCBI): domain Eukaryota; kingdom Viridiplantae; phylum Streptophyta; class Magnoliopsida; order Poales; family Poaceae; genus Triticum; species Triticum aestivum. The sequence goes on from NC_057809.1 coordinate 413,323,243, forward strand.
GATCACAAGATGATCAGAGGTCACGCGATCAACTTGCTACATGTGTTTGATGTGCCTCAAAAATTCAAAGTCATGAGCCTCATAGTTGAAACAACCAAAAGGACTGCGGCAGATCAGAAGAGGAGCTGTGGATATGCCCCTCAGATTCAGGAGCTCATCGACTCCAAGATGGGCACGGGCGTATATTTGCTGGATAAGGAACACCTGCCCATCCGTCTAGATTTTGAGAATAATGAAGTTGTTATGACTGAGAATGAACCATCATCTGTCCATGCACAAGCTCAGAAGGAGAAGGCGAAGAAGGAGAAAGCTGCCAGGATGCCTACTCAAGCGGAGGCATCTGATTACTTCCTGAAAACCAAACAAGAGCAGCTCAGTTACTTGATTGCGTCCACCCTGCGGATTGAGCAGAGTATAGCCACCCTGACTCAGAACCAGGCGAGCTTAGAGAGGATCATGGAACAGAGATTCTATGACTTGGACATCAAGGTGACAGAGATACATACTGCCGTGGAGCAGCTCCAGGAGGACATGAATGAGAGGAGAGGCAGGACCACGACTCATGCTTTTGTGAGGGTGCCACGAGGTCCGAGGTCGTCTGCACTGCCAGTTGCTGACACCAGAGCTACAACGTCTGCACCAGCCACAGCCTCAGTTCCACCAGCTCCAGCATCCACGTCAGCCTCGACTCCGACCACGTCTATCGAAGGCTTCGTCCTTGGAGTGCTCCGGACTCCACCACCACCTGAAGATCAAGCCTGAGCGTAGATCTAGTGCTATGCATTTTCTAGGAACTTTTTGTTAACTTGTTGCCAAAGGGGGAGAAGATGTATAGATCATAGGCTTCGAGAGAGAGAGTGTTGCTTTTCTCTCTTGCTTTATTTGGTGGTTTTTTGAAGTTTGTTTGCTTGTGTGTGAGATACTACGTCATTATTTGTGAGACATCGATGATCATGTGTTTGATCATAAGCTACACTTACTGTTTGCTTAATGCTTGCTTAAATTTTATCATTCTATTGATCATTCACTATTCTTGGTGATGAGTGCATGTATTTCAATCTTATCATTTTGAGCGCTCCACCAAGATGTATGTGACATGGAAGAGTAACCCATGACTCTAACTCTTTGTGCATTTGCAGTCCAAAGCAAATTTTAAATATGCACAAATTTAGGGGGAGCTCTTACTTATCACATACTTCTCAAAGCGACTATATATTTCATACTTATTATCATTTGTCGAAGCTTTGATCTATATGTTGTCATCAATTACCAAAAGGGGGAGATTGAAAGTGCAACTATCCCTAGGTGGTTTTAGTAATTCATAACAACATATAGCTCATTGAGCTAATGCTATTCCAAGATGATTATTTCAGGAAAGCTCAATGATTGGCATGGCATGGATGTGAAAGTGGAACCCTCAAAATGCTAAGGACAAAGGATTGGCTCAAGCTCAAAAGCTCAAGACTCTTCATTTTATATTTTAGTGATCCAAGATCACATTGAGTCCATAGGAAAAGCCAATACTATCAAGGAGGGATGAGGTGTTGCTTAATGAGCCTCTTGCTTCATGTGCTTAGTGATATGCTCCAAAACCCTCAACTACTTTCCCATATCCACATATGACCTAAAACCTAAGCCAAACTCGGTCCTACCGATTCTTCCTATCCGGCGCCACCGAATTTCACTTGTCATTAGCCACTACCAAACCCTAGCAATTCGGTTCTACCGATAAGGATCTCAGTCTCACCGAGATGGGGTTGCAAACTCTCTGTTTCCCTTTCATAACTTTTCGGTCCCACCGAAAGAGCGAATTGGTCCCACCGAGATTGCAATGTAAACTCAGTGTTTCCCCTTTGTAACTTTTTGGTCTCATCGAGTTCCACTCGGTCTCACCGAAAGAGCAAATCGGTCCCACCGAGTTTGCCTGACCAACTCTCTGGTTAGCCAATTACCAAATTCGGTCTCACCAAGTTTGTGTAATCGGTCTCACCGAGATTATGTTATGCCCAAACCCTAACCATATCGGTCCTACCGAGTTGCATGTCAGTCCCACCGAAATTCCTAACGGTCACTAGGTTTGCTATTTTGGTCAGACCGAGTTTTCTGATTCGGTCCCACCGAGATTGGTAAATTGTGTGTAACGGTTGGATTTTGTGTGGAGGCTATATATACCCCTCCACCTCCTTCTCATTCGAAGAGAGAGCCATCAGAACACACACACCATTCCAACTCATATGTTCTGAGAGAGAACCACCTACTCATGTGTTGAGACCAAGACATTCCATTCCTACCATAAGAATCTTGATCTCTAGCCTTCCCAAGTTGCTTTCCACTCAAATCTTCTTTCCACCAAATCCAAATCCTATGAGAGAGAGTTGAGTGTTGGGGAGACTATCATTTGAAGCACAAGAGCAAGGAGTTCATTACCTACACACCATTTGTTACTTCTTGGAGAGTGGTGTCTCCTAGATTGGCTAGGTGTCACTTGGGAGCCTCCGACAAGATTGTGGAGTTGAACCAAGGAGTTTGTAAGGGCAAGGAGATCACCTACTTCGTGAAGATCTACCGCTAGTGAGGCAAGTCCTTCGTGGGCGATGGCCATGGTGGGGTAGACAAGGTTGCTTCTTCGTGGACCCTTTGTGGGTGGTTGCTTCTTCGTGGACCCTTCGTGGGTGGAGCCCTGTGTGGACTCGCGCAACCGTTACCCTTCGTGGGTTGAAGTCTCCATCAACGTGGATGTAGGATAGCACCACCTATCCGAACCACGGGAAAAACATCCGTGTCTCCAATAGCATTTGAATTCTCCAAACCCTTCCCTTTACATTCTCGCAAGTTGCATGCTTTACTTTCCGCTGCCTATAAACTCTTTGCATGCTTGCTTGAATTATGTTATGATTGCTTGACTTGTCCTAAGATAGCTAAAAACTGCCAAGAACTAAAATTGGGAAAATGTTAAGTTTTTATTTGGTCAAGTAGTCTAATCACCCCCCCCCCTCTAGACATACTTTCGATCCTACACCATCACGGTAACACACTCAGTTGATTCATTTTAATTAATTAAGGTTCAAGTTATCTACAACCAGACATTAACAAATTCCCATCTGCCCATAACCGCGGGCACGGCTTTCGAAACTTCAATCCCTGCAGGGGAGTCCCAACTTAGCCCATGACAAGCTCTCACGGTCAACGAAGGAATAGACCTCCTCCCAAGACGTTCCGATCAGACTCGGTATCTCGGTAATTCAAGACAACTCCGACAATGGTAAAACAAGTCCAGCAACACCACCCGTTGTGCCGACAAATCCCAATAGGAGCTGCACATATCTCGTTCTCAGGGCACACTGGATAAGCTAAGCGTACGGGAGCCAACGTAACCCAAGTTGTCGAGGGACGGCCCCGCACGGTGCTCTAGGTTGGACCAACACTCAGAGGAGCACTGGCCCGGGGGGGGTTAAAATAAGATGACCCTTGAGTCCGCGAAACCCAAGGGAAAGGCTAGGTGGCAAATGGTAAAACCAAGGTTGGGCACTGCTGGAGGAGTTTTATTCAAGGCGGACAATCAAGGGGTTCCCATTATAACCCAACCGCGTAAGGAACGCAAAATCCGAGAACATAACACCGATATGACGGAAACTAGGGCGGCAAGAGTGGAACAAAACACTAGGCGAGAGGCCGAGCCTTCCACCCTTTACCAAGTATATAGATGCATTAAGATAACATAGCAATATAATGATATCCCAACAAGTAAATAAATGATGTTCCAACAAGGAACGGCCTTCAATCTTCACCTGCAACTAGCAACGGTATAAGAGGGGCTGAGCAAAGCGGTAACATAGCCAATCAACGGTTTGCTAGGACATGGTGGGTTAGAGGTTGACATGGAAATTTGGGAGGCTGACAAGCAAAAGGTAGGCATCGTAGCATTGGCATAGCAAGAGCGAGCAAACTAGCATAGCAAAGATAGTAGTGATTTCGAGGGTATGATCATCTTGCCTGCACAGTTGTCAGAGTTGACTGGATCCTCAAAAGCAAACTCAACGGGCTCCTCGTTAGTGAACTCGTCTCCCGGCTATACCCAAACAAGACAAACAAGCAACAAGGATACAATCAACCACGTGCAAGGATCAAGCGATACGATGCAATGATGACATGCTATGCGGGATGCGATGCGGAATGCAAAATGCAAGATATGACAGGAAATGCATGAACCTGGCCTCAACTTGGAATTCCAAGGGTGCCACTGGAAAGATGAGATGAAATCGCTTGAAAACGATATAAAGAACGCCGGAATCGGAGTTACGGCTTGGAAATGGCAAGCGTTTCAAAAATGACACCGGTCTGCGATTTACAGCAAGTAGGCATCTAAATGCAATGAAATGAACATGCTAAAGCACCCAAACATGACAAAAAAATGCATGGCAGGGATGCACACAAGATGCTTAACAAAATACTAGCACTGAGGCACGGCCAATTCATCCATTATGAGGATCAAACAAGCATGGCAAAAACGCAAATGCAAAACAGATTCCAGACTTAGTGAAATTAACACTTATCTGAAATTTCAGATTGTGAAGCCCTCTTCGGAGTAGCAAAACAACATAATACATGACCTGATTAAGACAAGTAAGAACATGGCATGGAGCTACTCAATAATCTTAACAAAAGACCCAAAGTGACCTGGGGCCAAAAGGGTTCACAAAATATACTAACGGGCACACGAACATAGCTAAAACACAATCAGTTTTCAGACTTAGTGAAAACTGAGACATGCTGAAATATAACTCACGAAGGCATATAAACAAGCTCGATGCACTCACTACGGTGCAAGTCATGGCAAGGAAAGCATACATCCACTAAGAAGGCACAAAATTCTAGCTAGACATGGCAAGAACAATGGCATAGCATGCACGGATCAACTACAATAGCATCGGCAAAATCGCAAACGAGTTGACGATCTGCCCAGATTCACCACGAAGCAAAAGTAGAGCTCGATTGACTCAAGCTAGGGTGCTCCATAATTACAAGTAAAGACATTGATGGATAGAGCATAACATGATTAACAAAACCCCTTTACTGATCATCCTCAAAAGAGGCGCGGATCACTCGGAAACAAGCTGAACATATGGCATCATGAACTAAATTATCCCAGACTTGGTGAAAACTACTAAGTCCCTGAAAACAGATTTACCGGGTGCCTCACTTTGCAAGCTTGCACAAGTCACCACACACATCCTAAAAATGCATGGGTTGCACCTCTGGAAATAAGACAAAATGCTTAACAAAATATATGAAGGACTCACAGGCATATCATGCACACAATAATCATGGCAAAAATGACAAAAGTCTAAGATGAACTAGCAGATCTGACAATTAACTCATGAAGCCTCCTTCTAACAGCATTACGGGCATCAAGATGAACTCAAATGAAAATGATGCGATGGAATGAAATGATGTACTCTCTGAGATGAACATTTTGATATGCTATATGCATGAATCAAAGCTACGGATGCAAAGTTACGGGGCCTCGAACAGGAGCATATGAAGTAAAAATTCTGGGACTTAGTAAAAAAAACCACCCCGGATCAGATCTAGGGTTCCGGGCACGCAACCCGAGGCGCGGCCGGATCTGCACTGTAGCTCCTCGCCGAAAATGGCGCCTTGGCTGGAGGAAGATGGGCGGCCGCCGGAGGGAGGCCGCGGCCGGGGCGGATCCGGGCGACGGAGAGGCCGGCGCGGCCGGTGGCGGCGGGCGGCAACGGCAGGCGGCGCGGCGAGCTACGGCGGGCGGCGGCGAAGCGGCAGCGGCGGGGCGGCGGCGCGCCGGCGGGAAGGCGGCTCGGGCGCCCAGGCGGCGGCGCGGGGGAGCAGGCGCGGGGAGGCGGGAGCCTCGGGCGGCGGCGGCGACCGGGCCCGCGCGGGCCGGATCTGGGCCCCGCAGGCCGCGCGGAGAGAGAGAGAGCTGCCGGGTGAGGTGGCGGGCGCCTATTGGCTTGGAGCGGCGGCGGGGATGACGTGGCGCACGCCACTGGCCGGAGCGAGGTGGAGGGCGGACTTGTCTGTCGGTGGAAGAAACGTCCGGGCGCGAGGTGGAAGAGGACTAGGGTTTGTACCGCGAATGTTTCGGAGGGGATCACATATATATAGGTAGAGGGAGCTAGGAGAGTCCAAATGAGGTGCGGTTTTCGGCCACGTGATCGTGATCGAACGCTCTAGGACATGGAGCAGAGTTTGGTGGGTTTGGGCCAAATTGGAGGGGTGTTGGGCTGCAACACACACGAGGCCTTTTCGGTCCCTCGGTTAACCGTTGGAGTATCAAACGAAGTCCAAATGATACGAAACTTGACAGGCGGTCTACCGGTAGTAAACCAAGGCCGCTTGGCAAGTCTCGGTCCAATCCGGAAATGTTTAATCCCCACACATGAAAGAAAGCTAGAAATGGCCACCGGAGGAGAACGGAGCGCCGGAATGCAAAACGGACAACGGGGAAAAAGTTCGAATGCATGAGACGAACACGTATGCAAATGCAATGCACATGATGACATGATATGAGATGCATGACAACGATAACAACACACGGAGACAAAGACCCGAACCCGAGGAAATAAATATAACTTAACGCCGGAAACGGCAAGAGTTGGAGTACAAATAGGGAAAGTTACATCCGGGGTGTTACATTGGATATGGAAAGGATTCGCACTCCTACAGAGTCTTAAATCTCTTTCATTACAAAGTGGTTGAAACAGTGGATGTGCGGTTCGATGAGACAAATGGTTCACAAAGAGAGCAACTGCCAAATATGCTAGATGAAATTCCAGCTAGTGAATCAATCAAGCTAATGGGAACTGGAGAGATTATACCTTCTGAAGCTCATCCTGAAGAAGAACTTATCATCTCAGCACCTGATCAACATGAAGACAATGCTCAGCCTGAAGACATTCCTCCCAACAACAACACAGATCAGCAAGAGCAAAGTCTTCGCCCTGTACATCCTCGTGTTGCCAATGAAGTGCAGATTGACAGAATAATTGACAGCATCAATGCACCTGGTCCACTCGCTCGTTCAAGGGCAACTCAGCTAGCAAATTTCTGTGGGCACTTCGCATTCGTCTCAATATCAGAACCCAAGAAAGTTGAAGAAGCCTTCATGGAACCTGAATGGATTCAAGCTATGCAAGAAGAGCTTCAACAGTTTGAGCTGAATAATGTATGGGAACTGGTTAAGCGTCCTGATCCACGGAAGCACAATATAATAGGCACCAAATGGATATACCGCAACAAGCAAGATGAGCATGGTCAAGTTGTCAGAAACAAAGCTCGTCTCGTTGCTCAAGGATATACTCAAGTGGAAGGCATTGACTTCGATGAAACATTTGCTCCTGTGGCTAGGCTTGAAGCCATACGCATACTGCTGGCCTATGCAAATCATCATAACATACTTCTATATCAAATGGATGTGAAGAGTGCCTTTCTCAATGGCAAGATTGAAGAAGAAGTGTATGTTGCACAACCGCCTGGCTTTGAAAATCCAAAACATCCTGACATGGTATACAAGCTCAACAAGGCACTGTATGGCCTCAAACAAGCCCCTAGGGCCTGGTATGACACACTCAAATACTTCCTGAAGAGCAAAGGCTTCATACCTGGTTCCCTAGATCCCACTCTTTTCACGAAGACATATGATGGTGAACTGTTTGTGTGCCAAATATATGTGGATGACATTATCTTCGGCTGCACCAATCAGAAGTACAGTGAAGAGTTTGGATATATGATGCAAGAGCAATATCAGATGTCCATGATGGGGGAGCTGAAGTTCTTCCTTGGTCTTCAAATACGACAACAACGCAATGGCATCTTCATATCTCAAGAGAAGTATCTCAAAGATTGCCTGAAGAAGTTCGGTATGCAAGACTGCAAAGGCTTCACAACACCAATGCCAGCCAAACATCATCTGGGTCCTGACGACAATGGTAAAGAGTTCGATCAAAAGGTATACCGCTCCATGATTGGTTCTTTACTTTATCTATGTGCATCTAGGCCAGATATTATGCTTAGTGTTTGCATGTGTGCTCGATTTCAAGCGGCACCAAAGGAGTCGCATCACTTAGCTGTGAAGCGAATTCTTCGATATTTGGCTCACACCCCAACTCTAGGATTATGGTATCCAAAGGGCTCAGAGTTTGATTTGGTTGGATTCTCGGATGCTGATTATGCTGGTGACAAAGTTGATCGCAAGTCTACATCAGGCACATGTCACTTTCTGGGACGATCACTTGTATGTTGGTCTTCAAAGAAGCAGAACTGTGTATCTCTCTCCACTGCTGAATCTGAATACATTGCTGCTGGATCTTGCTGCGCTCAGCTTCTGTGGATGAAGCAAACACTCAAGGACTATGGCATTCATCTGAAGCAAGTGCCACTTTACTGCGACAACGAAAGCGCCATCAAGATTGCCAACAACCCAGTTCAGCACTCGAAGACAAAGCACATTGAAATTCGTCATCACTTTCTCAGAGATCATGTTGTGAAGGAAGACATTGATATCATACACGTCAACACTGAAGAGCAATTGGCAGATATCTTCACCAAGCCCTTGGATGAGAAGAGGTTTTGCAAGTTACGGTGTGAGCTAAATATCCTGGAATCCTCAAATGTCCTGTGATCAGGCACACATCCTAACCCTTATGCATATTGATGACTTAGATGTGCAACACACGAAGTAAGTATATCTTCAATCAATGAAGACATACATTCTAAGTGTGAATACATTAATGTGGAATTGACTTCAGAGCGCCACGATAATTGTGCGCCGTGTCTGGGTCTAATACTTCCTATACGGTGGGTAACGCCACCACCAAACGTTCTATTTTGAAGTGTTTCACTCATGGCGTTACCTTGCAATGTCTTCATATTTGGTTTGGCTTCAATCTTAACATGTCTTCATGATTATCTTCACTATGTTGATTATATAGATATATATATATATACTAGTGTTCTATCCTCTACAGCATTCACTTATAGCTATGTATTCTTGGTTGAATTTTTTGAACTAAGTGAATGTGATCGGACCCTAATCTCTCTATGCTTTCTATCTCAAATTCTATCTCTCCAAGTCATATGCATTCTATTGAAACTGTCGAATGTCTTCTCTGCGTCCTTGTCAGCAGAAGACACAGAGACAACCTTTAAAACCGTTTTCAATGCTCATTCATCCACAAGAAATCCGGAGAAGTAGGAACGACCGCCCAACAATCCAGGCGTGAGTGGGATGTGGAACTGCCCCCAAAATACCGCATGATGGCCACGTGCTACTCAGATGCGAATCGCCAGGGGCACCTGAGTAATAGCGCAGTGCCGCCCCTGAGCCTATAAATTCACACTTACCGCGGTCATTATCTCCTTCTTCCACCCTCGCACGAACCCTAGCGCCACCGCTAGCTCTCGACGACGCCGGCGACGAAGCCCTTCGCTGCCGCAACCTCTCCGAAGCCGTCTTCACGCCGATCGCGGACATCGTCCTCTCCGCCGTCGCCGTAGGTGTCTTCCGTCGCCAAGTTAGGGCACGGAGGATTGAACTGCTCGGCATCATCTCCCACTCCGTCTAGCAGTTCCAAGTGTGGTAAATAAAACTTCTTTTTACAGCCCCTTTTGATCTCATGGTTCTGTCACTTTCTACCATAAGAAGTTTCTCTTCACACAAGTTAGATCTCTCAATCTGCATCTCATAACATGCCTAGTATATTCACTTGTGCTTCATGAAGTAGTTAGATTCCTCACTTGTACTGATCTGTGGGTTCGTACAAATCTGGAACCAACTTCTTATCTATGAGTGAATGTCTTCGCACGATGAGGTCAATGTCTTCTAAACTGATTATCTTCAAAACCTTCTGAGAATGCATATGACCTCTTCTCCTTCCCTCGCACCTTAATGCTGTCACAGGTACATGTCCGTGGGAGAATCCTTTGGTTCTCATAGTCTGCATTCATTTGCAGAGTTCTTACAGCATCACATAAATTCTCCTGAAGCCAGTTCCTGTTGGTCTAGCAAAAGAAAGCCTTTGAAGCCTTTGAACGTCTTGAAGCCTTCCAAGTTAAGGTTTATGGCTTCAGAAACAGCAGCAAGGAAGGGGGCAGACAGAGACGTGGAGGAACATCCAAAGATCTGCCTGATGAACTGGCAGAAATGTACAAAACAGATCCTGAAGAGAATTATGGTCAGCGCAAGACCCGAATCCAATGGATTCGACGCTATTGGGCAGAACAATGGTTCCAATACCGCTTCGTCACCCAGGAGTATGCTGAGAAAAGTGCCATCAAGAGACCGTGGGGGGACATCCTTTACAAGAACCTCATACCCAGGACCAGAGATGAAGCCATTGCTCAAGGCTTCTACCCATGCATGGTCCGAGGACCACAGCCTGCTGAAGCACATCCGTCGTCACTACTCTGGTGTCGTGACGACAATCTGTTCAAGCGCAACTTCCAGTTTGCCCAGAACTCAGCGAAGCAGAACAAGAAGAAGTTGGGGTTAGACTTCAACCCTGGTCCCTCCGCACCAAGGGCAGATGGCACACGCGACGCAGAACCCAATATCATCGGTCCGTATGCCAACCTTGAGGGCCTCATCACCCGCATCTTAGTCCAAGGGACTGCCGTGAATGACCCTCCAGCTGACTCTGAGTCTGATGAAGCTCCTGCTGTACCGAAGCCAAAGCAGTCGAAGAAGCCAAAAGCTTCAAAGCCGGCCCCTTCACCAAAAATCTCAAGGGCGAAGCCATTGGCAACTGCACCTCCTGAAGACAGTGTGCAGTCTGAAGACGTATCCCGCGTCTCCAAGCCCCAGAAGGCCAAGATGCCTCAGCCACACACCGGCAAAGAGCTCACAGCTGCTGCCATTCTGCGCAGCGAAGCCATTGATCTGTCAAGTGATGAAGATCTTGGAGATGACGCTCTCGAGCAGCTCATCAAGAGCAAAGAAGAAGCTGAAATCTTCAACAATTTGCCTCTCTTTGATGTCGCCATCATCCACAACTTCATCGACGAATGGTTTGCCACACCAAACATCAGCTTCGAAGATCTGCAGCTGCCCGTTGGCCTCAGCGTCGCCTTCCAAGGCGCTATTGCTTCAGAACTTGCAATTGCCCAGCGCATTGTTGAACTGAAGCAGAAAATTGATCATGAAAAGGCTCAGTTCAAGAAGCATATGGCCAAGCTCAGCGTGCAAGAAGTGAAGAGCTTCAAGATCATGTTGCACGAACTAAAGGAAAACTTTCTGAAGAAGCGTGCAGAAGCTCAAGGTTCGCGGGAGCGAATGAAGACTCTGGCAGACAGATGTGTGCAGGCCTACAATGAGGCTGAGAAGCGCAAGGCACTTGGGCGTCCTGGCATCGACCCCAAGATGGCCGCAAAGAAAAAGAAGAAGATTGTTCCAGCTGAACAAGAGGCACCAAGGCAGGAAGCAGTTCCGCTTGTCTTCCCAACTGCAACGACTGGCTCGAAGCCAAAGAGCCGGTCAACAGCTTCAGAGCTCAAGAAGACAAGAACTGCTGAGGCTGAAGCCAGGAAGAGGAAAAGCTCTGAAGCCTCTCCTACTGCCCCCAGCAAGAAAAAGAGAAAGACCAAGAAATCTCGGGCTGCTCCCACAGAGCCCTTGATAGTTGAACCTATTTCTATGGTTCACCCTGACGCAGAACGTCAACTGACGGTGCATGAGCCTGCTTCCACAGAGGCTCCTGTTCCTGAAGACATTCCAGCAGCTGATCCCATCGCTGCTGAAGACATTGGTCATCGTGACAATGTAGAAGATGATGCAGCCCTTCCTCAATTAGAACACAGCGAACTCATCAGCATTGGTCGTCCACTGACGCCAATTGCACAGGATGCTTCATGGGCGGATCGCCCTCAAGAGGAAGAAGACAATGAGGCCCAGCCCACTCCAACCCCACAGGCGTCGTCTGCATTCCGCAGGCTTCGCAAAGGTCCAAGGCCTCAAGTCTATGCTGAAGACATTCCGGCTGCATCAGCCGCAGAAGAAGCACCACAAGAGCCCACTCCTATGCTCCACCAAGAAGCAGTTCTCCAGGAGAACGTGCTTGTGACCGACCCTCCAGCTAGTCAAGCGGAGGCTGAAAATATTGAGGCTGCCACAACCAACACTGAAGCCAATGTGGAGCCCTCCCCACCAAAAGCTTCAGAAGACAGCGAAGCTACTGATCCAGACACTTCTGTTCCTGAGTCTGCTGCAGGTCCTCAATTTGATTACCATGTTGAGCACAGGCCTCATGTCCAGAAGCCAGTCCCAAGGCTGCCGAGGTTCCCAGGTCCTGCATCAGCACCTGGCTCCTTTAACATCAATAGCTTCAAGGCAGATAATACGTTCTTCAACAGCTCCAAGAACCCCTATTCAAGGGAAAGGATTTCATCAGATAGGTTCTGGAGCTATCCTCAGCGCAGCTACTATTCATGCATCCTATACAACCAAGGTCGCATCTTCCCGCACAAGCGCCTTGATGTTGAAGCCATTGCTGGTCTGCCCTGTTTAGAGGAAGCGTTGGATTGCTTCAAGCAAGTGGGTCTGCTGCAGTTTGTAACTGATGAAGAGCACTGGAATGAAGAGCTTCTGCTGCAATTCTATGCCACCCTCCACATCAAAGGATACAACAGAGATCCGAAGACTTGGGCCCTGGAGTGGATGACCGGCAATGTCCATCACGAAGCCAATGCATTTGATATCATTGAGCTCACCGGCCTGCCCACTCCTGGCGAATTCTTCGAGGAAGGCTGTCCACTACACACTGAAGCTCTTGAGAGCATATTCCAGAGGCCTGAACCGAATATGAGTCAGATGCTCTCCATGATGAAGCCATTGCCCCACGATGCTCCTTATCCAACAGAGTTCTTCGTTGAAGACTTTGAGTACCTGCCCAGAACCATCTATCACATTATCCGGCGGACTCTCTGGCCTATCAAAGGGCACTCTCCAAATGCCAAGATCGAGGGTGCAATGAAGACTCTGATATTTTGTATCCTTCATGGCAAATGCTTCAACGCACAGGACTTCTTCATACGCCAACTTGCTGCATCAGGCTCAGATTTACTTGGTTTGAAGTTCTATGCTCCTTGGGTAATGAGACTGATCAAGCTTCACTCTGCGATCTCATATCAGCCCTCAGCCCGCAACCATCGGATCTTCTTGCCAGATGTGGATACCTCTGCTGAAGCTATATATCCTGAGCCTGCCAAGCAACCTTTGAGTCTTCAGAATGCAGAACACCAGAGCTTCACTCAGAACATTGAAGTTGTTGAAGCCATCTCCAGGGTGTATCCTTTGGCTGGCACTACACGTGCACCACACCCTGCTTCAACTGAAGCCACTGACAGTGCCACTGCTTCAACACCCAAGAAGCACACTCGTGTTCTCAACGACCGAGAGCTTCTTGTGGCCCTTCATCAAAAGCAGGATAGGCATCATGACTGGTTGAAGAGACAGATGAAGAGCCTCTTGGTGGATGTAAATCGCATCCGAAATCTTGCCACCAAGAACGCTTTCGTTGCCCATGAAACCTGTCGCCGCACATGGAAAGGACTAACGATGATGCTTTCTGAAGCTAATCTTCAAGAGGATGGCTTCACTGAGAGATTCAAATTTGACTCCACACCTCCTCGAAGAGCTGTGCTGCTGGGGATGATGCTACCTCACCGCCACCTGCTTCAGCACCTCCAAGCTCTTCTGCACTGCCAAACAACGCCAACAACCCTGCTACTTCATCTACTCCTCATGGGAACGAGTAGAGGCTCTATGTCTTCAAACCTTTTTGGTCATTACTGACAAAAGGGGGAGAAGCATATGAGATTGATAGTCTTCAAGCGGGTTCATATGGGCGGGTGCCTTATATTTTGCTTCGTGCTTACAACTCTCGTTTTTGCTACATTTGGTTCTTATGAGTTGTAACACTTAAACCAGATGGTCGTCTGCTACTTGTTTGCCACCCTGCTTTGCGAAGATAAATTCCGCATGTGCGACGATAAATTCCGCACTTACCTCATTCTGCAGACGTCCATTTTCCATTATGCATGTCATTATCTTCATATACTTTCACATGCATAGTGGATTGTCATCATAAGCTGAAGTGGATCTCCACAAGTACAACCTGCCATGTGCATTTGCATTCCAAAAGCAAATTAACTTATATGCACATCTTCAGGGGGAGCCCTTGCAACTTATGAAGACAATTCCTTATCCTTTACAATTTCACAGACTATATTCCTCGTTGAAAACTTCAACTAGTTTGTCATCAATCACCAAAAAGGGGGAGATTGTAAGTGCATCTAGTGCCACCCCTAGTTGGTTTTGGAGTATTGACGACAAACCTAGTTGAGGGACTAATGTGTTTGTGAGAATTGCAGGATAACACAGGTAGAAGTCCCTCATTGATTCGGTTTTACTACCAGAGATGACCCCTAAAAATGTATGAAGACATTGAAGTCAAAGGTGGTATATGAAGATATTCACATTGAAGACTATGACAAAAGAAGACACGTTATGAAGCCTATGGAGCTCGAAGACTTAGATCTTTCGTAGTTCTTTTTCTTTTGTGTTGAGTCATAGGAACCACCGTACTGTTAAGTGGGGTCCAGGAGAACCAGTCAGAATGACTGAAGTGATGCCTAAACCAAAAACCTATGTCTTCGAGTGAAGACAATGAGAGCGAATCTTGTCCAGAGCCGGACAAGTCAGCTTTGCTTGTAGCCCAAGTAAAGTTGCCATGAGAGTTTGAAATCTGACCGTTGAGACACGTGTCAGTTCCTTAGTGACCCAGGGTCATTTCGGACAAATCAGGTCGGGTTGCCAAGTGGCTATAAATAGCCCACCCCCTACAACCATAAACGGTTGGCTGCTCAGATTTCAGTGCACGGCTTTTGTCGTTTGAGAGCAACCCACCTCGAAGCCTTTGAGAGAGAGAATTCCTTGCGAGGATAAAGCCCTAACCACCCAGAGCCAGAGAACATTGGGCATCACTTAAGTCTTCTTGTCTGTGTGATCTGAAGACTTATTACACTTGAGGACTGTGCATCCCCAGACGGTTAGGCGTCGCGTTCAGAGCATCCAAGAGACATTGTGGATTGCCAGTGAACGAAGTCTGTGAAGGTTTGGGAGTCTACCTTGAAGACTTACCAGAGTGATTGGGCGAGGACTATGTGACCTTAGCTCAAGGAGAATACGGTGAGGACTTGGTGTCCTGAGCTGCGTGTTCAGGACTGGGTGTCCGGGACTGTGTGTCCTAAGGTTTAAATACCTAGCCGCTCCAACCAGACGTACAGTTGTCACAGCAACTGGAACTGGTCCAACACATCATTGTCTTCAACGAGTCACTGGTTTCATCTTCACTTCCTTTTACTTACTGATCACTCATTGTGAAGTCATTGCGTGTCTGTTCTATCATTTGTCTTCACAAGTGAGTGTATGATCTGTTTGGCTTCATAGTATCTTCCTACCTGATCCTAATTACACTACAGCTATTTGTCACTGTGCTTTCACTCTGTTGATACTTGACCATGGCTTGCCTAGTGTAGTCTAACTTCCGCTGCTTAGTAATAGGCATATCTCTACTGTTTGTCTTCATAACTTCCACGTTTTGAAGACTTTCATAAAAATCGCCTATTCACCCCCCCCTCTAGTCGATATAACGCACTTTCAGTGACTTTATCATTACAAACAACAAAATAATGTTAACATATACAATAATAATGCAAAATACTTTACACTTACATTTGTAGATGACTGCCTTGCTTCATTTAGAAAACCATGTGACCTGCTATTCCATTGATGTGAAGCTTGTTATAAGACCATACATTCATATACTGAATTACCAAACCATGCCTTTAGTTCCTCTTTCCCCAAATTCCAGGAGACAGAGTTTCCACAAAGTATATTTCCCTTTGTGCAAATAACTGAATAGCAAGAGTGAAAATATAATATTCCAATGAGCCAAATGTCATTACAAATAAATAAATAAAAACTTACAAACAATAGGCTTGCGGTTATTTGGTATGATATTAAGTTCCCAAACTATGTTCTTCCTCATTTGAGTTTATTCATTCCCGCAATTCTTCCACCCATAGTTGACATTGATGAAAAAACCTTCTTAAGAGAATTTAGTGAGTCCTCTAAAATTTAGAGTGACTTTCCCCAAAAACACATAACAATTGTCAAGAGATGACATTCCAAGTTAATTCCTCCCACTTATCCTAAGCATGTTAGTGTCGGGAGTTCCACTTGTAGTTTCCTTTGGGGTCAAGGTTATACTATAGTATGATTGCCAATAATTCCACCATTATCCATAAAATAATTGTGCTCCTATTTTCCACTAGTATTCCTTTTCCAAATAACTAAGGAAACACCCTTTGATCCACTAGAATAACCATAAAAAAATCCTAGTGTGCGCTTTGTAATAACTGAGAATTTCATGCCAAAAAAGAAGATTTACTTCCAGTCAAGTGACTGTGCTAGATGGATAATGATATCAACAAATGACAGTATGCAATGCTTCCTTCCAAAGAAACAAGGGAGTATAAAAGACATTCAATTCCTCCGTCCGATTGTGGAGTGTATGGTATATTACAATGGTGAATAGTTCCATGCTCTTCACCTACAAACGTTGTATTCCTGAAGTGTACTTCCCCCATCAATCAGTTGTTAAAACTATGATATTCTTTAATCAACTAAGTTTCCACTTCAGTATAACATGTGACCAGCACAATAAAACATTCCGACTTGTATTTTGAAATAGTATGAACATAACATATCAAGTGCAATCATCAATGCTGAGATAAAATAAATAACCTGGCCTCTAGTGGGAGTGCAAAGAAAATATCATAAGGCTACCAAAATAAATAGTGATGTGAAGTTTTTTTCCTTTTCCCACCTTCGGAAAAGGTGTATATAAACAAAAAATACCATCATATATGCTTCACAAGATACCATAGTCCTCCCACTAAAGTTTAGAATTCCAGAATCAATAAGCCTCTTGATCCAGTTCCAAGATATGTGACCAAGTCGTTGATGATGTAGATAATAAGATTAGAAGCATGTGTTCCTATTGAAGGTATTCCTCCATGTGGAGTTATCTTCCCCAAATAAACAGTTTGGGTTGCCAACATTCATTGGACCATCAACAAATAAGAGATCATTGTACAACATTCCATAATGCACTAATTTTACCGTTGAGCAATATATTCAATCTTCCTTTTCCAAATAGAATGACATAGTCAATAGACTCCAAGATAGAACAACAAATCAAATACCTTCTCACTAAAGTTGCATGGAGTGTCCTATAACAATAATACTTTTCCTCCACAAGGGAGTTTCATGACTTAATTTCCAATCCAAAGTACATCAATTTTCCTTTGAAATTGTTGCATGCCAATAAAGTTGCTATAGTATTCCAGCAATGAATGATGTATATAAACCAACACCATAATCCAACTATTTGAAAGAGTACCCACAAATAAATATATTTAGTGCAAATACTATCATTAGACATACCGACAAATGAAGAGCAAATTTCCTTGTCCTCGGAGTGACTCCCATCTTCCTCCATAAACAAGTGATGCTCAATAATGACACTTCTCCGAAATCCCTCTTCAGGTTATGTGTAATTTTCCGGACAATGTTTCCACCATAGAAATTTTCAATGTAATCATTTACTCCGTGCAGTGCATCCACACATTTAACACAGAGTCCTCCTTAAGTTCTTCCAAGGAGTGGACTTATTTTCCTTGTATGACATACATGCAGTAGATTAGCAATCAAACAAGTTAGTCCGTTAATCAACAATATAATATAATAAATAAATTAATAGATACTAGTTGGATTCGTAATTAGCATCCCTTCCCTTGTGGCACGCCTGTACAGGTGCAAGTGGATCTTCCAGCCGTCCGGTTGGCCGTGCAGTTGGCCAGATGGCAGGCCTAATAAACAACAACAACAAAATCCTTCTCCTTCCTTCAACTAATGTCTCGAAATTCATGTATTTTCAGAGAGATACACTGTTCTCGATGATGTAGCCAGCAGCGGCAAGGCGTGGGCAAGTTTCCGAGCAGCTAGCTCGTTCAGCTGGGCAAGTCGTCAAGTGCAGATTTTGGAGCAGCGGCAACCCCATCAAGGTGGAAGATTAGCGATTATACAGACTATGCACGCTGTCGGAGGCGCCGATTTCCGCCGTGGGCTAGATTCCGTGGCAAGGGATCCGCAGCGATGCGCATGTATATATGCCTGGTTGATTTTTGTAGCAGTACAACTCGTACTTCACCAAGCGTGTATGCACCAGCATGGATCGATCTGAATATATATTTTTTCGATTCGAACTCGCGGTTCAACCCGTGTTTCCGTGGAGCTAGACCACGTGATGCCTGGAAAGCTATACACATAGATTCCTCTTCCTTGATCGGCGTGTAGATGCTTCCAGCGCTGAATTAATTAGGTGCAACCTTCAACCGTGAACGGAACAAACGAGTTTGCTTATGACTCACAACACACGCTTCGGTGTTCGGGCGGCAGCCATCATCGCAGCACGGAGGCATGAGATCTGAATAGCAGGCGGCGAGGGCTGCAGTGCATGTGCGTGGCAATTTGCGACGGCAGATCGACGCGCGACCGGCGGCAGAGTACGCAACAATGATGACCACGTCGGCAGAGTTACACAGCGGATTAGGATCGTGGCGAAGACGGTCTAACCTTAGCTCGCGCCGACCCATTTGGTCGAAACGAACAGAAAATGTGAAAGGAACGAGGGCTACAACAACTATGATAGAGAAATTTTTATAGTGGCACAATACAAATTCATCTCATTTGCTGCATATGTGACCAGAAGAGAAGCTTTAGCTATGAGCGATGGCCTTGTCTTTACTAATTCTCTTGGTGTCAATCGGCTGTAAGCGGAGTCAGACTCTATACGAGTTATCAACTTTTTTTTCTTTTTTTGTGGGTGATACAAGTTATCAACTATTGTAATGATCAGGTCAGATGGTGGGATTCGGTAGCAGTTATCTTCGCAGAGTGTCAATACTAGTACCATGATTAGGGAGGTCATTTTAAGCATTGCTATAGTTCTTGAAATCAAGCGGTTCATGTGCTCGCTAATTTTTGTTTCTGTAATAAATCGTCTTTTAGTAGGTTGGACGAGCCTCTTAACTGTGTTGTCAGTAAACTCGTAGAGGATGTAAACATATTTTAATTTTAATAAAGCTAGCCATAATCTTGTCTTCGGCTCGCTTCAGTGTTTGTAGCTGTCAGTAGGTGATCTACAGACCAAAATGTAATTTTTGTTATTTCTGATGTACACCATGATAATTGTGAATAAATTAGACATTTTTCTGGCAAAAATAATAAGTAAAGCTAGCCATGACGCCCTTCGCTAAAAGAACGAGCAATAGAAATGGGATGGTCGAGTACTCTAGGGCACACGAAAACCTTAGGTAAGAGGTAGGTTTTTTTAAGGCAAAGGTGAGAGGTAGGTGCTCTTGCTATAAGCGAGATATAATTCTCTCGACTTGGGCGGAAGGAAGGGCTCAGTAAGCTCGTAGACGATGTAAACATATTTTAATTTTAATAAAGCTAGCCATGATCACGTCTTCGACTCGCTTCAGTGTTTGTAGTCATTAGTAGGTGGTCTACAGACCTAGATGTAACTTTTGTTATTTTTAATGCTATTTGTACCGGCATGATAATTGATAAATAAATTAGAAGTTTTTTCGTAAAAATAATAAATAAAGCTAGCCATGACAGCCTTCACTAAAAATAGCATGACGAGTGATAAAAATGGGCTGGTCGAGTACTCTACGCCACACGAAAACCTTCAGGTGACAGGTAGGTAGGTGCTCTCGCTATAAGCGAGATATAATTATCTCGGCTCAGACGGAAGGAAGGGCCACCGCCCACGACGGAAGGAAGGGCCTGTATGGTTATCCATTAGAAGCCCAGTATGGCCCATCGAACCAAAACCACAATTTCAGCCATAATATAGGCCCCTTGAAGGCCAGAGACAGCAAACCCCTCCATCGCTGAAACCCTCCAAACGCTTGCCGCAATGGGCAGGAAACCCTCGGCTTCCGCCGCCGCCGCCGCTGCGGCTGCGGACCACGATTCCACCGTCGCCAGCGCCAAGGCCGCCGAGCTCCTAGCAGCAGCCGCTGACTGCGAGGGTATCCATGGGCACTCCATGTTCTTCGACGCCCTCGTGCAGCTTATACCCCCGCGCTTCTACCTCTCCGCCGACGATGATGTTCGCCCCTACTACCAGGGCCTCTCCAAGGCCGCCAAGGCGGCCATGAAGGCTCAGTCCCGCGCCAATATCAAGGCTGCCCGCCGAGCCCGCCTCGACCCGGCGGGGCCGCCTTCCTCCACCCTGGACCTTCTCAAGAAGTCCGTCGCCGACCAAGAGGCGGAGGAGAAGAAGGAAGAGGAGGAGGATAACTCACAAGACGGAAGCCAGGAGTCCGACGACGAGGCAACCTCAGAGGGCGGCGACGATGACCAGGACAACGAGGAGGGAGATGAAGAGGAGGAAGAGGAGGAGGAGGCAGAGGATGAGAAGCAGGAGATGCAGATGGCCCCGGCAGCAGTTGTCTCTGAAGATCGGTCGGTGACTTACGAGGAGCTGCGAGAGCGGCTTCAACGCCGCATTACAGAGCTCCGTGGGAACCGGTGCACCAGGCCGGAGTTCCTGAATAAGCCCCAGAAGGAGAAGGGTAAGAAGGGAAAGGGTGCTAAAGTGAAGGGGAAGGAAGAGGGTACAAAGCGGAAGCGTGAGGATGGCACTGGGGATGCAGAGGGTAAGGATGGGAAGAAGCACAAGAAGGAAGGGGAAGAGAAGGCACCAGATATCATGTATGGCAATGTGTTGGTTGATCCAAAGGAAGCAAGGCGGAGGAAGAAGAGGAGGATCAAGAACAAGAAGAAGGAGCTGGAGCAGGCTAAGCGGATGCAGCGGGCAAAGGAGGATCCTAAAAAGGCCACCAAGATGGCCTGGGATGTGGCAACAAGGCGCGCGGCTGGGGAGAAGGTGCACGACAACCCCAAGTTGATTAAAGAGAGCATGAAGAAGGATAAGAAGCGGCAGGAGAAGCATGCGGAGGAGTGGAAGGACAGGCAGAGGACAGTGGACATCAAGAAGAAGCAGAAGCAGAATAAGCGGAAGGAGAACATCCAGGGCCGGGCGCAGGAGAAGAAGGCACGCAAAATAGAGAAGCGCGAGAAGAAGCTTATGCGCCCTGGTTTTGAGGGGCGCAAGGAAGGCTATGTCAACGAGTGACATCTGCATTGAAGATGATGATGACTGAGTACTGTCTCTGCTTTATGTTTTCAAGGTTGCATATGTTGGTGTTGGTACTGGAAATAGGTATCCAGATTATGACTACCATACTTAATTATAGCTTGAAGATCGAATGTTTGGCAGGTCATCTGGAAAAGATTTTGAGATATTCCTTCTGCTGTATTTTCATTGAGCTTAGATAAATTTGTCGAAAAACAAACTTTCATGTCTGGCTTCATAATTATCTCTAGCACTAGACCAAGGAAATATTAATGTTCTTTTATGCTGCCTGAGGAAATGTTAATGATGCTTCAATGGATTTCGTTCTTTTCTTTGTAATTTGTAGCAGTGGCCTTATAGATTAGTTATGTCAAATTATGCATCAGTGAAGATGTTCTGGGTACAGGCTTATCTAAATTCTTCTTTGCTTGGTAAATTGGAATCCACAATGCCCACTTCTCATCATGTTATGCATATGCTACATGTCAATAGTCTATATCAATCTTATTTTGCAAGCTTATACTGTAGTAATCTACAGTCTGTATTATGGCGTTGAGTTATACTGCAGGACGCTGATTTGTTAGTTTACTCTCTGCAGTTATATCCTAGATTAATTTGCAGCCTTATTAGTAAGGCCACATGTATACCTTTGTGTTTATTCATTTGTGTCCACTGTTGTCAAGGGTGAGGTACTTGTTCCCTTCCATTTTCTTGCCAGCAAGGGGACAGACAACACCTGCATCTATATAAAAAGGGGGATTTTCAGCCTGTCTTGTATGTGTACCTGCTCGAGAAAGGGCAAAAAAGCAAAAGGTATCATTTATATAGGTACTTGGAATGCAAGGTTAGGATCATCTCTCTCCACAAGATATTCTTTCTGTTCGGCGACAAGTTTGAGAGATTTATATGAATCATAGCGGATTTAGGAGGATTGATGGAATGTAGATGCGCCTTAGTGTGCATCCGTTGATGTTCTTCGCGAGCACTTCCTCTGAGGTGCTTTCACATCGCTGATTGCTTTCTACCCTATGCAAGAGGTCTCTCCTTTTAGTTATCACTTGAATAGGATACATGGCGTTCATATTCTGTTTGATTACTTTATTCCTGTGTGATTTTGGCTCTAAAGATGATAGGTTTCAGAATGTGGTTAGTTTTGCGTCTGTCATATGCTTGCTGCTGTTACACATAATTGTACTTTTGTCTTCGACTTTGCGCTAGAAGCATTCTTGTTCTAGACTTCCAGCTGTATTGTTCATGGCACTATTTTTTTCTGCCTTTGTAGCCGAGGATTACTGTGACTGTTTGGACTGAATTATGATTTTGTAGCATTTGTTCCATGTGAGAGATGGTGGTATGTTGATATAATTCTGAAATAATAGTGGAGTGTAGGAACGGTATGCTAATTTTGCATTTGCATGCCTGTTGGTTTATGATGCCATAAACACAAGGGCCCTATACATCAGTTGGGTATCTTGCTTGGACTTCTATATTTATTACTCCCTCCGTCCCATAATATAAGAGTGTTTTTGACACTAGTGTAGTGTCAAAGCTACTCTATTATGAGATGGAGGGAGTATTTTGGTGCTAGATCTTTGGCTATGAGGCGCTATGGATTTAAGAACTTTAAAGCCGTGGATTTTGTCTAATCTTGTTGTGCTTCGGCCTCTGAGCTTTCAACTGAACCTGAAGACTGGTACTTACTTTTGTGGATGGCTAAACCTGAAAGTTCTGAAGCTAAATCTGTTACCCCTGGGTTGTCCTCTATACAAAATTTGTAAGTTGAAGTGCTATATCTTGAGCGTTCCTTCTTTTCGTTTCAGTGATCATGATCATGGTGTGACATCAAGTTTTATCTTTGCTCCTCAGCATACTGCAGCTTCGTTGGTATCATCTAAAGGCGTCTGAACCTGGTTCTTTTTAGGCATGGTTTTGTTTTACTCATCAATGCATTTTAGATAGTGAAATTGTTCCTCATTATTCCCTGTAGGACTGTTCATTGTTTATTGCCTGCCAGTTGTACATAAATTCCTTTTGCCCTGGCAAAAGGTTGTTTCACGCTAAAAGGAAATGAATTTCCATCATAGCTTCGGTCCAGTTGTAGCTTCAGTTCATTACATGCATGAGTAGGTGTTTCCTCGTGCAGACGAGTATTACCTCTGTTCATAAATACTACTTCCTCCGTTCCAAATTACTTGACCCCCATTTGTCTAGACACGGATATATCTAGACACTAAACAAGTATAGATACATTCGTATCTAGACAAATGAAAGTTTTAGAGACTTGTATAATTAGTCTAAAACATCCTATATTGGTTAACACAGGGAGTGTCTCATTATTTTCAGTGGACGATATCTGCTTTTTTTTCTCGAATACGCAAGAGTATGTGTATCATGCATTAAAGAAGGAGAGGGAAAGCTCCCCAAAGTTGCACGCGTTACATCATATGTACAAGCGGTCAAGCCGCATCCACCTCACATTCGTAGGCTAACTACACCCTGACTGCCCACTCCAAGTTTCCTACCTCAAAACCTCTAATTGCGCCCTTGAGCAGTCCTGCCTTTGCCCACAAGATTCCTTCCTCTGTCATGTGCTGCGTGATTGTCGCCAATGATGGCGTCGCGCCGTTGAAGACGATAACATTCCGATGCTTCCAGATGAGCCACATGCTAAGGAGACTCAAAGTCCGAATGTTCCTCTTGTCTTGCCTGCTCCGGTCCTGCCTAGTGCACCATGCCTCAAGGCTCTCCTCATGTCTTGGTTCGAAAGCATCTCTACCTGTTTTGACGCTCAGCCATCTCCATACCTGTCTCGCGAACACACAATATCTGCTTCTACAATCGCATGCGACTCTATCCCTGGCCACATCGGGCTTATACTCGTTCTTTACTTTTATGCATGCTTTGTACATTTGTTGGCAATGGAGTCCTCATTTTATGAAGAAGGAAAAAGTATGGACTATTTCTAAAATTATTAAACCAATCCTATTTTTTTGGAAATTGAGGCAAAATATTTGCCGCATCCATCAATGTGCAAGAGAATGTGTTAAGTTCTCCGGTTGTAGCCACTCATTGGCCAGGCTCCAAAGGTGAAGGGTGAAATAACACTTGAAGAATAGACGCGTCCCGGAGTCTTGCTCCCTCTTGCATAGGGGGCAATGGTGTAGTTTGGTCAATCTATTGGTGGTTCATATTCTATTTTGAATGATCAATCAAGTGAAGAACTTGACTTTTGAAGGATCCCAACCCTTCCACACTATATGGGACATAGGGGAGTAGAGTTTCCATGAGTTGTATCGAATAGGCGTATGCCGTGAAGTAATATGTATATAGCTCGAGCGGTTGCGGGTTGCGGATCCTTATCATTTGATCATACCATGGCAGTGCGATGTTTGTTTTTTTGTACACAGATGGTACTTTATCCGATGGAACTGAAATGCTTAAAATACAACATGCATTCCAAATTGCCTCGAGGAATGATGGAGTGGTTTGTTGTCCTCATAAGTGTTTTTTTCCTTTGTGAAAATGATGCAAATTTATTGTCAAATTTTACCAGAAGCACAAAGCATCTCAAACATAATAAAAATTACATCGAGATTCCAAGACAAAAACTCAAACATAATAAAAATCCCACCATAACTCTGGTTAGGGAAGGAAAATGAGATAACTCAAGTCAGGGGAGGAAAATGAGAGAACTCGTGAGCCAGCCGGTGAAGTCTGGAGACGAATCCACGGGCTCACGGTGTAATCTGGAGGGAAGAGTTTGCCCGAACCACTCGGATTAGGAGAGAAAAATGAGAGAACTCATGGACCAGCTATGTGTTTCTTCTCTTCAAAGTCAGAACAAAGTCGTAGTTTTTTTAGGATTGTTGTCCTCAGGTAGTTGAAAGTGATCATGCCACAAGTCACCGGTGCACGGATTTGTTTTTTGAGGGAAAAGAACTTTCATTAATCAAACTGGGTGATTATAATCAGATATTACAATGCTAGCTATCTCAACAGGTGCGTTACGAAGCCAACATGCAGTTCGTTGTTGCGAACGACCCATACCTGTAAGGGCGTGGCTGGCCGCATTTGTATATCGACTAATCTTAGCTAGACTTATATTCCTTTCGTGAGTCAGCATCCTTCTGATCTCACTAATACGATGTGTATACCTGGATTTATCGATCCCACTCGCACGGATCATCTGCAACATTTCATCACAGTCTGTCTCCACAATTAACGGAAGCTCCGTCCAATGAAGAGCAAGTTGCTGGCCTTCCTGCATTGCCGCCAACTCAGCTTCAAGGGCGTCGCTGCAGAAGAACAACACACGGGTTGCAGCAAAGATGACCGTCCCCTCCTGATCACTGGTGCACGGATTGATTGCCATAAAAAAGGTATAACATTCAATAGCTTGAGGGAAATCCACTAAGACCACGCGGTCCAGACGTGATATGCCATCCAACGTGGTACTCCATCCGTGGACCGATCTGGACTTCTATTTCTTGCAAATTGGAAAGGGGGTTGGGGGGTTGCGGGTGTTTGGACCGCTGTCATGCATGTGTCTGACAATCTGGTCACACCCAAAACCCTTTCCCGCCCAAAGTGGTTGCCCCACATTCATGTGCTCTAGAGCGCGAGCTCCGCATTCATGCAGCCGAGAGCAGATATGATCTCTCACTGGTGCTGGCATTGAAGCGACTCGTTGGCCAAGAGTGATGCCCATGCCGTGTCCTCGGTGTCCGGCTTGTTCAATGCCGGAGGGACATTACTGGATGGGATGGGACAATCTATCGCATTCAAACGGGCTACCCTTCCATCTGCCTGCCGTCATTAAACACGCATGCCGACCAAGAAGCCAACTCCCTTACAGACTAAGGCATAGCCTAGTGGTGGTAAGGGGCTGATGCCTTCCCACCCACCCGGTTCAAGGTATGGTACTTGTAATTTGGGTTTATTGTACCAAACTGTTGGGGCCTCCCTTACATCTTTCTGTCAAAAAAAGAGACCAACTCCGGCACCCGCATTTACACATCGCACCGCTTGGCCTCAACGGTGTCCACTATTTAAATGAGGTCACTCCCTGCATAAACGACAACACAACACGTCCGCTCCACATTCTTCTCCTGTGCACCACGTCCTCCATGACCGCGAATGCGTTGTTGTAGAGCCTCTCGATGGGGCAGAAGCACGAGGTGATTGCCCTTGCCGTCGGTTGGCAGGGCCGTCGTGTCAGACGGATAGAGACTGACATGCTGGCCAGCTCCCCGGAGGTCTTCGACGATGACCCAACGATGTTGAGACGGGCTACGAGGACGACTTGACGCCCTTGCTTGCAGCGGTACATGCCGGCCTAACAATGAAGCAGACGCAAATGCACTTCAACGACACCACGACGGAGGAACAACCACCTGTTGGGGAACGTAGTAATTTCAAAAAAATTCCTACGCACACGCAAGATCATGGTGATGCATAGCAACGAGAGGGGAGAGTGTGATCAACGTACCCTTGTAGACCGACAGCGGAAGCGTTAGCACAACGCGGTTGATGTAGTCGTACGTCTTCACGGCCCGACCGATCAAGCACCGAAACTACGGCACCTCCGAGTTTTAGCACACGTTCAGCTCGATGACGATCCCCGGACTCCGATCCAGCAAAGTGTCGGGGAAGAGTTCCGTCAGCACGACGGCGTGGTGACGATCTTGATGTTCTACTATCGCAGGGCTTCGCCTAAGCACCGCTACAATATTATCGAGGATTATGGTGGAAGGGGGCACCGCACACGGCTAAGAAAACGATCACGTGGATCAACTTGTGTGTCTAGGGGTGCCCCCTGCCCCCGTATATAAAGGAGCAAGGGGAGGAGGCCGGCCGGCCCTATAGGCGCACCAAGGAGGAGTCCTCCTCCTAGTAGGAGTAGGACACCTACTAGGAGGGGGAAGGAAGTGGGGAGGGAGAAGGAAAGGGGGGCGCCGCCCCCCCTCTCCTAGTCCAATTCGGACCGGGGGGGGGAGGAGGCGCGCAGCCCACCCTGGCTACCCTTCTCTCTCTCCACTAAGGCCCATATGGCCCATTACTTCTCCCGCGGGGTTCCGGTAACCCTCCGGTACTCCGGTTTTTTCCGAAATCACCCGGAACACTTCCGGTGTCCGAATATAGTCGTCCAATATATCAATCTTTATGTCTCGACCATTTCGAGACTCCTCGTTATGTCCGTGATCACATCCGGGACTCCGAACTAACTTCGGCACATCAAAACTCATAAACTCATAATATAACTGTCATCGAAACCTTAAGCGTGCGGACCCTACGGGTTCGAGAACAATGTAGACATGACTGAGACATGTCTCCGATCAATAACCAATAGCGGAACCTGGATGCTCATATTGGCTCCTACATATTCTACGAAGATCTTTATCG
Organism: Triticum aestivum; assembly: GCF_018294505.1. NCBI lineage: Eukaryota > Viridiplantae > Streptophyta > Magnoliopsida > Poales > Poaceae > Triticum > Triticum aestivum. The sequence goes on from NC_057809.1 coordinate 413,350,953, forward strand.
GTCAGACCGCATAACAACATACGTTGTTCCCTTTGTCATCGGTATGTTACCTGCCCGAGATTCGATCGTCGGTATCTCAATACCTAGTTCAATCTCGTTACCGGCAAGTCTCTTTACTCGTTTCGTAATACATCATCTCGCAACTAACTCATTAGTTGCAATGCTTGCAAGGCTTATGTGATGTGCATTACCGAGAGGGCCCAGAGATACCTCTCCGACAATCGGAGTGACAAATCCTAATCTCGAAATACGCCAACCCAACATTTACCTTTGGAGACAGCTGTAGAGCTCCTTTAGAATCACCCAGTTACGTTGTGACGTTTGGTAGCACACAAAGTGTTCCTCCGGCAAACAGGAGTTGCATAATCTCATAGTCATAGGAACATGTATAAGTCATGAAGAAAGCAAAAGCAACATACTAAACGATCGGGTGCTAAGCTTAATGGAATGGGTCATGTCAATCACATCATTCTTCTAATGATGTGATCCCGTTAATCAAATGACAGCACATGTCTATGGTTAGGAAACATAACCATCTTTGATTAACGAGCTAGTCAAGTAGAGGCATACTAGTGACGTTTAGTTTGTCTATGTATTCACACAAGTATTATGTTTCCGGATAATACAATTCTAGCATGAATAATAAACATTTATCATGATATAAGGAAATAAAATAATAATATTATTATTGCCTCTACGGCATATTTCCTTCAGTCTCCCACTTGCACTAGAGTCAATAATCTAGATTACACAGTAATGATTCTAACACTCATGGAGCTTTGGTGCTGATCATGTTTTGCTCGTGGAAGAGGCTTAGTCAACGGGTCTGTAACATTCAGATCCGTATGTATCTTGCAAATCTCTATGTCTCCCACCTGGACTAGATCCCGGATGGAATTGAAGCGTCTCTTGATGTGCTTGGTTCTCTTGTGAAATCTGGATTCCTTTGCCAAGGCAATTGCACCAGTATTGTCACAAAAGATTTTCATTGGACCCGATGCACTAGGTATGACACCTAGATCGGATATGAACTCCTTCATCCAGACTCCTTCATTTGCTGCTTCCGAAGCAGCTATGTACTCCGCTTCACATGTAGATCCCGCCACAACGCTTTGTTAGAACTGCACCAACTGACAGCTCCACTGTTTAATGTAAACACGTATCCGGTTTGCGATTTAGAATCGTCCGGATCAGTGTCAAAGCTTGCATCAACGTAACCATTTACTATGAGCTCTTTGTCACCTCCATATATGAGAAACATATCCTTAGTCCTTTTCAGGTATTTCAGGATGTTCTTGACCGCTGTCCAGTGATCCACTCCTGGATTACTTTGGTACCTCCCTGCTAGACTTATAGCAAGACACACATCAGGTCTGGTACACAGCATTGCATACATGATAGAGCCTATGGCTGAAGCATAGGGAACATCTTTCATTTTCTCTCTATCTTCTGCATTGGTCGGGCATTGAGTCTTACTCAATTTCACACCTTGTAACATAGGCAAGAATCCTTTCTTTGCTTGATCCATTTTGAACTTTTTCAAAATTTTGTCAAGGTATGTGCTTTGTGAAAGTCCAATTAAGCGTCTTGATCTATCTCTATAGATCTTAATGCCCAATATGTAAGCAGCTTCACTGAGCTCTTTCATTGAAAAACTCTTATTCAAGTATGTCATCTACATATAATATCAGAAATGCTACAGAGCTCCCACTCACTTTCTTGTAAATACAGGCTTCTCCAAAAGTTTGTACAAAACCAAATGCTTTGATCACATTATCAAAGCGTTTATTCCAACTCCGAGAAGCTTGCACCAGTCCATAAATGGATCGCTGGAGCTTGCATACTTTGTTAGCTCCCTTTGGATCGACAAAACCTTCCGGTTGCATCATATACAACTCTTCTTCCAGAAATCCATTCAGGAATGCAGTTTTGACATCCATCTGCCAAATTTTATAATTATAAAATGCGGCAATTGCTAACATGATTCGGACAGACTTAAGCATCGCTATGGGTGAGAAGGTCTCATCGTAGTCAATCCCTTGAACTTGTCGAAAACCTTTTGCGACAAGTCGAGCTTTGTAGACAGTAATATTACCATCAGCGTCAGTCTTCTTCTTGAAGATCCATTTATTCTCAATTGCTTGCTGATCATTGGGCAAGTCAACCAAAGTCCATACTTTGTTCTCATACATGGATCCCATCTCAGATTTCATGGCTTCAAGCCATTTTGCGGAATCTGGGCTCACCATCGCTTCTTCATAGTTCGTATGTTCATCATGATCTAGTAGCATGACTTCCAGAATAGGATTACCATACCACTCTGGTGCGGATCTTACTCTGGTTGATCTACGAGGTTCAGTAGTATCTTGTTCTGAAGTTTCATGATCATCATCATTAGCTTCCTCACTAATTGGTGTAGGTGTCACAGAAACTGGTTTCTGTGATGTACTACTTTCCAATTAAGGAAAAGGTACAGTTACCTCGTCAAGTTCTACTTTCCTCCCACTCACTTCTTTCGAGAGAAACTCCTTCTCTAGAAAGTTTCCGAATTTAGCAACAAAAAGTCTTGCCTTCGGATCTGTGATAGAAGGTGTATCCAATAGTTTCCTTTGGATATCCTATGAAGACACATTTCTCTGATTTGGATTCGAGCTTATCAGGTTAAAGCTTTTTCACATAAGCATCGCAGCCCCAAACTTTTAGAAGCGACAACTTTGGTTTCTTGCCAAACCACAGTTCATAAGGCGTCGTCTCAATGGATTTTGATGGTGCCCTATTTAACGTGAATGCGGCCGTCTCTAGAGCATATCCCCAAAACGATAGCGGTAAATCAGTAAGAGACATCATAGATCGCACCATATCTAGTAAAGTACGATTATGATATTCGGACACACCATTACGCTGTGGTGTTCCGGGTGGCGTGAGTTGCGAAACTATTCCGCATTGTTTCAAATGTACACCAAACTCGTAACTCAAATATTCTCCTCCACGATCAGATCGTAGAAATTTTATTTTCTTATTACGATGATTTTCAACTTCACTCTGAAATTCTTTGAACTTTTCAAACATTTCAGACTTATGTTTCATTAAGTAGATATACCCATATCTGCTTAAGTCATCTGTGAAGGTGAGAAAATAACGATATCCACCACGAGCCTCAACATTCATCGGACCACATACATCTATATGTATGATTTCCAATAAATCTGTTGCTCTCTCCATAGTACCGGAGAACGGTGTTTTTGTCATCTTACCCATAAGGCACGGTTCGCAAGTACCAAGTGATTCATAATCAAGTGGTTCCAAAAGTCCATCAGTATGAAGTTTCTTCATGTGCTTTACACCGATATGACCCAAACGGCAGTGCCACAAATAAGTTGCACTATCATTATCAACTCTGCATCTTTTGGCTTCAACATTATGAATATGTGTGTCACTACTATCGAGATTTAATAAGAATAGACCACTCTTTAAGGGTGAATGACCATAAAAGATATTACTCATATAAATAGAACAACCATTATTCTCTGATTTAAATGAATAACCGTCTCGCGTCAAACAAGATCCAGATATAATGTTCATGCTTAACGCTGGCACCAAATAACAATTATTTAGGTCTAATACTAATCCTGAAGGTAGATGTAGAGGTAGCGTGCCGACCGCGATCACATCGACTTTGGAACCATTTCCCACGCGCATCATCACCTCGTCCTTAGCCAATCTTCGCTTAATCCGTAGTCCCTGTTTCGAGTTGCAAATGTTAGCAACAGAACCAGTATCAAATACCCAGGTGCTACTGCGAGCATTAGTAAGGTACACATCAATAACATGTATATCACATATACCTTTGTTCACCTTGCCATCCTTCTTATCCGCCAAATACTTGGGGCAGTTCCGCTTCCAGTGACCAGTCTGCTTGCAATAGAAGCACTCAGTTTCAGGCTTAGGTCCAGGTTTGGGTTTCTTCTCTTGAGTAGCAACTTGCTTGCTGTTCTTTTTGAAGTTCCCCTTCTTCTTTCCTTTGCCCTTTTTCTTGAAACTAGTGGTCTTGTTGACCATCAACACTTGATGCTCCTTCTTGATTTCTACCTCCGCAGCTTTCAGCATTGCGAAGAGCTCGGGAATAGTCTTATTCATCCCTTGCATATTATAGTTCATCACGAAGCTCTTGTAGCTTGGTGGCAGTGATTGTAGAATTCTGTCAATGACGCAATCATCTGGAAGATTAACTCCCAATTGAATCAAGTGATTATTATACCCAGACATTTTGAGTATATGCTCACTGACAGAACTGTTCTCCTCCATCTTGCAGCTATAGAACTTATTGGAGACTTCATATCTCTCAATTCGGGCATTTGCTTGAAATATTAACTTCAACTCCTGGAACATCTCATATGCTCCATGACGTTCAAAACGTCATTGAAGTCCCGATTCTAAGACGTAAAGCATGGCACACTGAACTATCGAGTAGTCATCAGCTTTGCTCTGCCAGACGTTCATAACATCTGGTGTTGCTCCAACAGCAGGCCTGGCACCCAGCGGTGCTTCCAGGATGTAATTCTTCTATGCAACAATGAGGATAATCCTCAAGTTACGGACCCAGTCCGTGTAATTGTTACCATCATCTTTCAACTTTGCTTTCTCAAGGAACGCATTAAAATTCAACGGAACAACAGCACGAGCCATCTATCTACAATCAAACATAAACTAGTAAGATACTATCAGGTACTAAGTTCATAATAAATTTAGGTTCAATTAATCATATTACTAAAGAACTCCCACTTAGATAGACATCCCTCTAATCCTCTAAGTGATTACGTGATCCAAATCAACTAAACCATGTCCGATCATCACGTGAGATGGAGTAGTTTCATTGGTGAACATCACTATGTTGATCATATCTACTATATGATTCACGCTCGACCTTTCGGTCTCCGTGTTCCGAGGCCATATCTGTATATGCTTGGCTCGTCAAGTATAACCTGAGTATTCCGCGTGTGCAACTGTTTTGCACCCATTGTATTTGAACGTAGAGCCTATCACACCCGATCATCACGTGGTGTCTCAGCACGAAGAACTTTTGCAACGGTGCATACTCAGGGAGAACACTTCTTGATAATTAGTGAGAGATCATCTTAAAATGCTATCGTCAATCAAAGCAAGATAAGATGCATAAAAGATAAATATCACATGCAATCAATATAAGTGATATGATATGGCCATCATCATCTTGTGCTTGTGATCTCCATCTTCGAAGCACCGTCGTGATCACCGTTGTCACTGGCACGACACCTTGATCACCATTGTAGCATCGTTGTCATCTCGCCAATCTTATGCTTCCATGACTATCGCTACCGCTTAGTGGTAAAGTAAAGCATTACAGCGCGATTGCATTGCATACAATAAAGCGACAACCATATGGCTCCTGCCAGTTGCCGATAACTTGGTTACAAAACATGATCATCTCATACAATAAAATTTAGCATCATGTCTTGACCATATCACATCACAACATGCCCTGCAAAAATAAGTTAGACGTCCTCTACTTTGTTGTTGCAAGTTTTACGTGGCTGCTACGGGCTTTAAGCAAGAACCAATCTTACCTACGTATCAAAATCACAATGATAGTTTGTCAAGTTGGTGTTGTTTTAACCTTCGCAAGGAGCGGGCGTAGCCACACTCGGTTCAACTAAACTTGGAGAAACTGACACCCGCTAGCCACCTTTGTGCAAAGCACATCGGGAGAACCGGTCTCGCGTAAGCGTACGCGTAATGTCGGTCCGGGCCGCTTCGCCCAACAATACCGCCGAACCAAAGTATGACATGCTAGTAAGCAGGATGACTTATATCGCAAACAACTCACTTGTGTTCTACTCGTACATATAACATCAACACATAAAACCTAGGCTCGGATGCCACTGTTGGGGAACGTAGTAGTTTCAAAAAATTTCCTACGCACATGCAAGATCATGATGATGCATAGCAACGACAGGGTAGAGTGTGATCTACGTACCCTTGTAGACCGACAGCGGAAGCGTTAGCACAACGCGGTTGATGTAGTCATACGTCTTCACGGCCCGACCGATCAAGCACCGAAACTACGGCACCTTCGATTTTTAGCACACGTTCAGCTCGATGACGATCCCCGGACTTCGATCCAGCAAAGTGTCGGGGAAGAGTTCCGTCAGCACGACGGCGTGGTGACGATCTTGATGTTCTACCGTCGTAGGGCTTCGCCTAAGCACCGCTACAATATTATCGAGGATTATGGTGGAAGGGGGCACCGCACACGGCTAAAAAAACGACCACGTGGATCAACTTGTGTGTCTAGGGGTGCCCCCTGCCCCCGTATATAAAGCAGCAAGGGGAGGAGGCCGGTCGACCCTATAGGCGCGCCAAGGAGGAGTCCTCCTCCTGGTAGGAGTAGGACTCCTACTAGGAGGGGGAAGGAAGTGGGGAGGGAGAAGGAAAGGGGGGGCGCCGCCCCCCCTCTCCTAGTCCAATTCGGACCAGAGGAGGAGGCGCGCGGCCCACCCTGGCTGCCCTTCTCTCTCTCCACTAAGGCCCATATGGCCCATTACTTCTCCCGGGGGGGGGGGGGTCCGGTAACCCTTCGGTACTCCGGTTTTCTCTGAAATCACCCGGAACACTTCCGGTGTCCGAATATAGTCGTCCAATATATCAATCTTTATGTCTTGACCATTTCGAGACTCCTCGTTATGTCCGTGATCACATCCGGGACTCCGAACTAACTTCGGTACATCAAAACTCATAAACTCATAATATAACTGTCATCGAAACCTTAAGCGTGCGAACCCTACGGGTTTGAGAGCAATGTAGACATGACCGAGACATGTCTCCGATCAATAACCAATAGCGGAACCTGGATGCTCATATTGGCTCCTACATATTCTAAGAAGATCTTTACCGGTCAGACCGCATAACAACATGCGTTGTTCCCTTTGTCATCGGTATGTTACCTGCCCGAGATTCGATCGTCGGTATCTCAATACCTAGTTCAATCTCGTTACCGGCAAGTCTCTTTAATCGTTTCGTAATACATCATCTCGCAACTAACTCATTAGTTGCAATGCTTGCAAGGCTTATGTGATGTGCATTACCGAGAGGGCCCAGAGATACCTCTCCAACAATCGGAGTGACAAATCCTAATCTCAAAATACGCCAACCCAACATTTACCTTTGGAGACACCTGTAGAGCTCCTTTAGAATCACCCAGTTACGTTGTGACGTTTGGTAGCACACAAAGTGTTCCTCCGGCAAATGGAAGTTGCATAATCTCATAGTCGTAGGAACATGTATAAGTCATGAAGAAAGCAATAGCAACATACTAAACGATCGGGTGCTAAGCTTAATGGAATGGGTCATGTCAATCACATCATTATTCTAATGATGTGATCCCGTTAATCAAATAACAACACATGTCTATGGTTAGGAAACATAACCATCTTTGATTAACGAGCTAGTCAAGTAGAGGCATACTAGTGACGTTTAGTTTGTCTATGTATTCACACAAGTATTATGTTTCCGGATAATACAATTCTAGCATGAATAATAAACATTTATCATGATATAAGGAAATATAATAATAACATTATTATTGCCTCTAGGGCATATTTCCTTCACCACCGCCACCGTTGTCATCGTTCTGGCAGATGCAGGAGGAGCAGTGGTGCAACCTCTCCCTCCTCGAGTAGCACGGGCTGGTGGAGGGCCAAATGTATGAAAAGTGCGTGAGCAAGTAGCTCGTGGTGGCCATGGAGGAACAACACCAGAGGGGAATAAGGACTTGGAGGACGACGCCACCATAGATTTAGACTAGGTTTAGGTCCGGTCGTTTTTTTAACAAAACATGTTTAAAATGTAATGAATGTGCTTCGGTTTAAATAAAAATCACCCGGTTTGTTTAAATTTATTTTGGAATGGACATGGTTGGATGGCCAATTACTACATCACTGTCCACTGGCTGGTCCCCACCGGTTCTTGGACGATTTGGAGTTAATGTTGGAGATGCCGTAATCGTCACATGTGTGTGTATATAGGCTCCAGCTGTATTTGTCAAAGTTACCAAAAAATATCGGAAATGTTAATGCCCACACGTGTGGGCGTTCACCACCCCGACCACACGCAAGCATCACCGTTGGCAGGTGTGTGCACGAATCTTGGAAGAAACCAGGTGGTTTTTTGTGCCACATAGGATGAGGCGCGTGTGCGGTGTGCGAGTAGGTTCGCCCGCACGTTGGTTGCCACCCCGCGGTCAGCGGTTGCCATCTGAGTCGTGCGGTGGAACTGCAATGCGCCCGCACGCCACGCTTCGACTGCGGTTGACGTCGCACGCCTTTGCCCCCTCTCCCTCACACTTCCATTTACTCACCCACACCGCAGTTACCGGCAGAACCCACTCGCATTTCAAACCATCGAAGGAGAAGGCGAGGGGAGAAGGCGACGGCGGAAGAATCGACGGTGTTCGGGACCGTCGGTGGTGCTCGCCGGAACGGAGCGGCTCGCCGGAGCGCCTGCGGTTGAAGGTACTGCTCGCTGCAACCCTCGCATTCCCTTCCTGCATTTCATCCCCTTCCCTCCCTGTTCGATTCCTCGATCGAGATTCGTAGAAATTCAGGCGATTCGTCGATGCGTCGGCGTTCCTGCCGGCGCCGTAGTCGTCTGATAGCCGCTTTTGGTTGCACTGGTCAGTTTCGTCGCGGGCGCGGCGGCGGCATCGTCGGCGTGGTTCTGCCTGTTCGGAGGCACGAACTAGTATTGCCTATGGATTGAGCAGGTGTCTCCCGGGGTTGTTTTTGATGTGCGTTGGTTCGATTTTGTGTTTGCAGTCAGTTCGTGGGAGAATTTTGAGGGTGAATTTGAAGTCGAGGTAGTTGCCATTGAACCCTAGATGTAGTTAGTTTGGTTTTGAAAATGCAGTATGAGGCGAACTTGATAGTTACATTAACTATCATGTTTGTGCGACCACTAACTCCCTGAACAAATTTGATAGTTGCCACAAACGTGTCTCCCCTTGCGGCAACAAATTACTGAAATGATTGTGTTAGTTGCCACATGTAAGCTTTCTCACATGGCAACTATTTTTCATTCAATGACTGTGATAGTTGCCACACACACGCTCTTCCATGTGGCAAATAATTTTGCTGAAGTAATGTGATAGTTGCCACGCACACGCTTTTTCTCCGTGTGGCAACTAAGATTTGCTGAATTCCTGTGTTAGGTGCCACAATCATGCTATTTTCATTGCGGCCAGTGTTTTTCCGAATGATATGTGATAGTAACCACACTGTGATAGTTGCCACAATCGGTAGTCAATGTACATTCACGAGCCAACTGCACTGGATGGCAACCACTGTGCACATAAAGTGTGCCTGTTGCCACCTGGATAGTATATTCATGTGGCAAATAGAGTGCGAACACACTGTCTGTTGCCATTCTGCATATAAGACAATGTGGCAAATTGGTTGCATAATGTGGCAACCGACTTTGCATATCAAATGTATCAGATGCCATACATATGCTTTGCATGTGGCAAGTTTTTGCTGACCTCTTTGCATTTACATTTCCACCATGACAATTTGGTCTGTTCCCATCTCAGCAGAATGGCTCGTGGTGATTGTCAAAACGACGATGATGATTTCATGGATCCACCACAGCGTAATCGGGCAACTGTTAATGAGGTAAATGTTCATACATCCCCCCTTCCTCCTGCTGTATGTTAATGGTTGACAACCTTAAGCTTGCAGTCGTCTGGCACGAACTAAAATTTCTTTACATTGCAAAACGCGGCAACAACTGATCTCTTTTTTGCAAAAACATGGCAACAACTGATCACTTTATGTCTGTTTTTTGCAGAAGAAGAAACGTATTCGTAACAGAGCCTCCCAAGAATGACTGACTGCATTGACTGACAAATTCAGCGACGATCAGAAGGGGGCTGCTGCTGAGATGGGTATGCAGTCTATGATGGCTGTCCGGTGCATGAACCTTGTCAACCCTGTATGCGATTGGCTTGGTGAGATCTACGACCCCGCCTCCAGAGAATTCGTGATTCTGGGACGCGGAAGACTACCGCTGAATGAGGAATCCGTGTTCTGCACGTTGGGTGTGCCCCGTGGACATATCAAAGTCCCGTACGAGGTCAACAACGAGATCGAGAAAGTGCTCTTCCCCCGTTTGTTTCCTGGGTTGGAATCCATGCCGAGCACGACTGCAGTGGCAGATTCGTTGGAGGCCATGACGACGCACGGAGATGTTTTCAAGATGAAGCTACTCATGTACTTCATCTCAGCCGTTTTCACGCTGACCACTTCTCTTCACCCAAGCAACAAATGCTTCCCCATCCTGGTGAATGATCTATCTTTACTACATTATTTTTCCTTCAATTTTTTTGCTCCGATGTCATGTGCAAGCTAGTCACTGACAGTTTTTGTTGTTGTTTTTTCCATTGGAATTCTGACGCGGCAACTCCATGTCCTGAATTTTATGCGGTGCAGGCGAAACTGAAAGATGTGAAGAACATGAACTGGTGTAAGTTCATTGCCGACTTCCTGCATGATGCATTTGCAAGCAAGGTGTACCAGAAGGGTTGTCGACTGCATTTAATGGTATTTTTTACCGGTCCTTTATGTGAACACTATTTTTTAACACATCATTATTCATGCATGTCAACATGATCATAACAAGATGGCAACTGCCATGTTGATTATGTGGCAACTGCCATCATGACTACATGGCAACTGCCATCATACTGTGATGGCAACTGCCAACATGACAACATGGCAACTGCCATCATACTATGATGGCAACTGCCATCATACTATGATGGCAACTGCCATCACTCTATGATGGCAACTAGCACATGCAGATGGCATATTCTTCGTAAAATACCATATATTTTATCTTGTTATTTGTCGCAAAATACCATGACCGCAACTGATTTTTCTTTTTAAAATTGTTGTACATCAGCTCATGTACGTCGACTGCCTTGATCTGTCCACCGTGGACTTCACTGGGACAGGAGGCCCGCCGCCTGCGCACAAGTTTGCTGTTTCTGCGTGGACTATCGATGCTGTCAAGGCTGTGCTTGCTGCAGACAGGGTAACTAATAGCAAATATGGTAAACTGCAGGTTAGTTCTGCTTTTTTTGCAACACATGAACTGCTAGTCAGTGTTCATCATTCTCTCTCTTATATCGTTTGCTACTTTTTTTCTTTCTCCCCAGCTGATGGCCAAGCATTCTATAGACTACAGCGTGTTTGGGGGGCCTCAAAACTTTGAAAAGTGGATGGACGTGCACTCAGCTCCGTCTTGTCCTTCAGAGGTAATCAAAAGATATACATATATGGTTTTCCGTGGAGTATTTTTCGATGTCGTGCAAGTGATTGCAATACGGGGTTGTCATTGATGCCTCTTTGTTTTGTGTACAGGCGAGGGCACCTGTTGAGCAGCTAATAGGGCGGTTTGCATCTGGAATGACTGGCTTGCTCGGGAAGTTGGTTGAGGGGTGGACGTCCCTCAGTGGCTCTGACGGCGACGCGGTTGCGAGGCAATTCACTTCATTCGTCCCAGAACGTACACACCGGCCAACCGGTTGCCGTGGCCGGTATGACTACAACAGTTCCCAGGAGCCGGCTGACACACAAGATGAACTAGGTGGAGACGCTGGTCTCAGCAAGGATGACGATGATGTCATGGATAATGTGCAAGAGGACACCGATGATGATGAACATGCTGAAGTTCGCGCAGGTGGTAACAAGGGCAAGGATGCAACAGATGTCCCCCAACCGGATAAAGTCAAACAACACACGGCTGTGAGAGGCGAAGGGGTTTTGCCATCAAAGAGGGGGGTGGCTCTAGAGGGTGCTGGGCAAGTTTCTGCTGGCAAGAGGTCTAGGACCGACCCTGTAGCTGCCAGGAAGAGGTTCGACTTTCATCTTAGCTTTTTGCTTTGTCTATTTTCTTCGAACAGACTCATCCTCTTTTTTGCACTTGTGTTATGTCAAACGCGGCAACGAGATTGCTGTCTGACAATTGCCACCTCCTTTTTTTTGACCTCCATCTCATACGTGCAGCGAGCCGACAGCTGGTGGACGAGCAATTACGAAGAAACAGGCGCCAACGCCAACCCGTGTTTCTGCTCGGTTGAACAAAGGTGCCCCCATTGCCGGTGATACCACTTCCACCAGGACATCTCCTTGCACGACGACAACCAACACCGGGGATCCTGTCGTGTTGCCAGACCTGAGGAAGGCAGTCAGGAAGTAGGTTTCTTCATCCGCTTTCATTGACATAGCGCTATATTTTTTTGATTTTCCAATGCATTCGTTTAGCTTGTCACATTGTCTTCTGTCATCGCCCCCCCACGTGGCAACCGCTGTTTTACCAAATGATATTTTATTTACTTTCTAAACGTGTGGCAACTTCTATTTTTGTTTTTCACATGGCAAGTGGAATGTAGGCCAAATGGTAACTTTAATGTACCTTATGGCAACTGCCATCTTTTTACCGTTGTCTTGTGAGCTCATCCCACGCCTAGGTTTGAAATTGCATTCATGGCAGATCAGACATTTTTATCATTCTTTCAAGGTTGCTAACATGGCAACTGCTGCTGGATGGCAACTGCTAGTTATGACACATGGCAACTGACGTTCCCCTTACATGGCAACTGCCAGCTTTTCCACCTGTTTTTCCATTTTCTTAAGATTTCTACCAAGGCAAACATAATTTTGTTTCATTTTTAAATACCTTTTTCATGCGCTTCATTTTTTTTGCAGGGTGAAGAAGACTACTACGCGTGGGTCCAAGCATATCAGTAAGGACCCGCTCGAACGCATGCATTCAAAGTTGTCAACAGGGGGCAACTCAGATGTACAGGAGGCACCAGTCGACAATACTGCTGCTGCACCGTTGACCGCTCCCACCAACTCTGATGCAAGTGGCAGACCATCTCCGCCGGCTGCAGATGTGCAGCCTACAACAACAGGCATCCGTACATCGGGGAGTGACGAGTCGGTATCTGCCAGGACAGCTGAAATACTGCCAACCCTTCTGGCAATGAAGGATGCTGCTGTGAGTCATGCCACCCCATCAGCAAGCGTTGAAGTGGACGCTCCCGAGACGAACCTAGGCAAGGAAGATTCCCGCTCATCTGACACTGATTCCAAGCGCGTGCGCGGTGGCACTCCTGTGTCCACGACAGAAGCGGTCGAGGCGGCAGTTCACAAGGACATGCCATCTACAGGTGAGAGTCCTGGCACAACAGCTCCAGCTCCTGGCGGTGCAGATACTGCTAAGGCGACTGTTTCGCGTGTTGGTCTACCACCTAGGCGTCGTAGCCCCCGCAAGCAACCAACAGACATACCGAACGCACCGACAGTAGCCAGGAGCAGGAGAGACGAGTCTGGTTTTGTTCCTGCGTCCACACTGTTCCCGCCACCTGCCAAAAGCAATGTGACGGAGAAACCTGAAGACCGGAGCACAACTGATGCAGGTGTCAAGCCGGGCACGAGCGACGCAGGTGAACACCCGGAGCAGACTGCGCCTTTTCCTGCAGTGGAAATCCCCAGCATAAATCTGCGCACTTCCAGGCTCCCAGTCAACGTCGGTGTCCCCTACAGCCCAAACAAGAAGATTGTCATGAAAGCTACGGTTGATACCACTGACAACACGCCCCGCCCTGCAAATAAGGACGATCATTCTGCAGCGGCCGATTCAGATATGTTTGTTGATCTTTCACCCTTGGATTCTGCCCCGCAAGTCGTTCGTGGTCCGGCCAGCAGGAATGAGAGGCACCCAATGGCCTTTACCCCACCGAGTTTCAACCTTGGCATCAGTCAAGATCAACCGGTTGTGCAAGATCCTATGCCAGTTGCCTTTGCATTCCCAGGAGGCATGCCTGCAATGATGGCGCAGCCAATGGTCGAGGGCAGGAAGGCTGTCAAGTTCGCAGAGCCGATTGTGGCAGGTACACTTGCCATGTCCATATGATTTTTCTTGCACACGTCTGTGTAGTTTCACTGTTGTCCCAATCATATTTTTTGTTTTGGGGGGTTCTCACTTGTGATGGCAACTGACATGCGATGACATGGCAACTGGATTTGATGCACCGTGTCACCTACTTTTTTTCTGCCATGCTGCATTTTACATTTGGGCAACCATGTGGCAACTGAAGTTGATTCAATATGGCAACCGTAGTCTCCGTAACATGGCAAACACAGTGCATCACACATGGCAACTGGAATTGATTCAACACCATGTCACCTGCATTTTTTTGTTTCCATGCTGCATTTTTTCATAAAGCAATCACATGGCAAGTGCAGTTGACACAACATGGCAACTGTAGTTGCTGTGACATGGCAACTACATTCCAACTAGATGGCAACTACATTCCAACTACATGGCAACTGTAGTTGCTATGACATGGTCACTACAGCTGGACCACACATGGCAACTGCCCCACTTTTTCCTACCTACAACTCACATCATGCACCCCATCTTTTCTCACAATCCATCTGCTTTTGATTTCCTAGGTATCCTAACCCACTTTTTTTATCACTGCAGCCACACCCGAGGAGATTTCACCGTCTCTTGAAGAAACTTACCGCATGCTTGAGGAGGCAGCATTGCAGAGGAAGTCCTCACGAGGGCAAGGGCAATCAAGTTCCAACGTGCCTGCAGACACGGTATCTGAGGATACCATTAGGAGTGCCACTCCTGGTTCTGTGAGGCAGCAGAGGGTAGTGCACCCACCTCCCGCGGAAGACTACGAGCCCGAATTCAGGGCCACTAAAGAACAGACCCAGCTGTACGATATCGTCAAGCGGTTTGGAAATGCGAGGTCCAGCGGCAAGCACATGAAGGAGCTGAAAGCGTAAACGACCACACCCCATAACATCTCATTTTGCTTTGCTCCTTTTTTACCATTCACATCCTTCGTACTTTCTATGTTATATTGTTTTAGTTCTTTCATAATTTTTTTTACTTAGTAGGCATGATCCTTCCATGTTATATTGTTTTCATACAGCTCATGTTTGGACAGAACCAAAGTCATTCAATGCGGAGCGACGTACGTCGACCTTGGTGATCTTGCTGAGTCCGTGAGGCCAAACGGCAAAATGTCGACGAACGTAGTTGCATGCGGGATTGACTACATCAACAACCACACCGATGTGTGCGCCGACAAGACAATCATGCATTACAGTGTGACCTGCAAAATATGGGACGGTGACTTCCACCACAAAATCCTGAGGAAGAACTTTGCCCAACACGGTGATTTCAAGCTCACAATGAAGAAATATGTGAGTACTCCTTCAATGTCTGCACTTTTTTTTCACAAGGTGTGCTTTTTGTTGCCATCATCTGCAGTTATGTTTTACGTGGCAGCTATTTTCATGTGGCAACAGCTGCCGTGCACACTGACTTATTTGATTTTTGCATGCCGCGCAAACTATGTGGCAACTTGACAGTAAAATACATGGCATACTTTTGTTCACACATGGACGGCAACTTTATTTCAACTACCCCCACCCATAACCAGAGTTTTTCTACGTGATTCTAATTCCTTTGTCCCTCTGCTGTTCTTTACGCGAACGCTGATTCTCATTTTCCTCACTTTTTTAAATGCAGGTCATGTTCCCCATGTTCCAGGAGCTTTCACCACATGACCCACACGACAAGTGTGGTCACCACTACGTGATCTGTCTTGACCTGAAGAACCAACGTGTTGAGGTGCTTGATTCAATCCGTTCGGAAGATGATGCAGACCTCACCACGCATGCTGAATTCTTCATTAAGAACCTCAAAGAGACATGGCACCGTCACTATGAACACTCAAAGGTCCAGATCAGTCATTTCCCGACTGAGTATGTGGCGACTACAAAGCAAGGGAACACGTAATTCCTTCCTCCCTTTTCGTCTGCCATTTTACATCAATCCAATTCCTGTTTTGTTTGTCAGATCTGAAATTGAAGTCTGTCTTTTGTTACGTCTGAGCTCTTTGCGTGGTCACGTTACTCTTTTCCTCGTGCAGGACGGACTGTGGCTTTCACGCGCTGGAGTACCTTGCGAAGTGGGAAGGCAGAATTGTCCCCGCTATCACAGCTGCAACGGTCGTTGAGCTCCGGAAAATCCACACATGGAACTGGTTGACGAATGAAGATTTCAACAAGCGGTCGGGAGCACGCGAGTTTGTGCAGGAAGCTGTCAAGAAAGTCACCAAGAAGTACAAGTGATCACGTGGCGTTACAGACCGGACGCACACCTTACATTCTGTTGCCGAGGAATGTAAGGTATTATCTCGTTGTTTATCGTTGAAAACTATGTTTGTGTGCTATGTTGTGGCTACAACCCCGCGTAGGCTACTATGTAGTGGTGGTGTGCGAGTGACATTTGAATAGTTTCATGTAATATATGTGTGGACGTGAACCTACTTTTAGGCGTAATTATTACAATGGTTTCGTCGTTTCTAGCACCGGTTTGATGCTTTGAACGCGTCTACGATGTTTTAAAAACGATGGCAAATGTAGTTCATCAGACATGGGTAGTGGAAGTCATTGTCGTTTTACATTTTTGGCTGTTTTGCTTCTTCATTTTCATCGGTAACTGCACGGGGGTAGGTTGATCATGCAGCCACAACGTTTTTGCTGGGGTTTATGCACGTTACGCTGTTTTCCAACTTGTTTCCCATACACTTGCACACAACACACTACGTGCCCGTAAACCGCGTCGTTTTTGTCATGTGAATACATGCCATGCAGAGTCATCAGGAATACCATGGCATATGTCCAGTACATCTAACATGGCAGATACAGTACAAACAACATGGCAGCTCCAGCATAATTAACATGGCAACTACAGCACAACTAAGATGGCAGATCCAGTACAATTAACATGGCAGATCCACTACAACTAGCATGGCATATTCAGTACAAAACAGCATGGCATATTTAGCATAAATTAGCATGGCATGTTTAGTATCAAAAATCATGGCAGACTAACTACACATAACATGGCAAATTAAATGCATACATCATGGCAGATTAAGTACCCATAACATGGCAACTGCATTTAACCATTCAATGAATTTTCCCTTGCACTTCTGATGCCCCTGAAGAGTTATTCCCCCAATTGTTTTAAAAAAGAATTCTCAACATCTAGGGTACAAAACAAAATGTCCACAACGCCACAATTTTTGCTCATGGATTGGCCGCCCCTTTCTTCGTTTTCTTGTGTTTTGCTTGGATCTCCAATCCCGACTTGTACCTTATCTCTCTTGGACGACCCTTTGTGATGGAACGGGGTGGGTTGCTGACCTGGGTCTGTGTGCTTGCTGTTCCAGATCCTATCTCCGAGTTTTCAGACGACGGCCCCGTGGATGAAGGCACGCTTGATGTGCGGGGGAACCGGTGTAAGGCTTCCTCGGCTTTCCTCTTCTTGATCTCATCAAGCTCTCTTTTTAGTGCTTTCCTGTGTTTTTCTGCGACTCTCGCTGTGTCATCACTCTTGCACGCTTCATCAATTAGCTCAGCATAGTTCTTTGTCAGCACAACGTGCCTCACGGCTTCCATGGTTGACTCTGGTCTCTCGTCATGCACAGCCAGAACTGTGTGTGTTGTTTGCGGCGCCAATGCATCGTCAGCGTCCCAAGTCCATCACCGCCTTATGAAATGTCGGGGCATCCGTGTCACAGCGTTCACGTCCATTACTTTTAGTATGTGACAGCACACAATGCCGTCCCGTTCGAACTTGCAGCATTGGCAGTAGAACTCGCCTTCGCCTATCGAGGCTGTGACGAAGTAGTTCCTTCCTTTGTCCGGGTCTTCAGGTTCTGAATCTGACATGCCCAAAATAGAACACACCTTGAACGTACGTTCATCCACCTGGAAAGCCGTGAACATGCTGGCACGCTTTATTTCTTCCTGGAATCTGCATTTTTTGTGTGTTTTCTGTTAAACTATTGTGGGCTTTTTTCTTGTAGCACCTTATGTTGTCATGGAAAATAGATATACATTTTGTTTGAACATGGCAAACGTAATTCATTGAACATGGCAAATATAGTATGTTGAACATGGCAAATGCAGTACGCTATACATGGCAAATGCAGTACAATAGACATGGCAACTGCATTTTCAACAAACATGGCAGATGCATCTTATTTAAACATGGCAACTGCATTTTGTTAAACATGGCAACTAGAGTTTATTAAACATGGCAATTGCATTTCAGCAAACATGGCAGTTGCATTTTAGTAAACATGGCAATTGCATTTCAATAGACATGGCAACAACATAACATTTTCCATTTGACACTAGCATTTGCACACCAACATGTCCAGTGGAAGTACATTGCATTAAACATGGCAACTGCATTTCATTGAACATTGAAACTGCATCCGGGTAAGCATGACAAACAGAATTTCTATTGAATATGACAACTGCATCTGAGTAAGCATGGCAAACAGTACTTTATTAAACATGGCAACCGCAAAATCATGGCAACTGCATCGCACTCTATAAGGCACATACTGACTTGGTGCTTTTTCTGCAAATAAGACTGTAACGCAACTGACTTACTTGTTAAAGATCTTGTTGGTGTATATCTTGCTCATTTGCCTCTCCATCGGTAAGTACGTTAGCAATTTTGGCTGCTTTAGCGCGGTGTTCGCTTCTTGCTGCAGCTCAGATCCCAGAATTTTTTGTTGCAAAGCTGTGTACTGCTTGGCAAACTGTAGCAATGAGTTGCCAGGACTGACGTACCGCTTCAAAACAGCATTGAATCCCTCGCTGCGCTGCGTAGTCTGCAGAAAGGGGAAGAAGCACTGCATGAAGTAGGCCGGCACCCAGTACATTCGCTTCTCCCACAGGCTTACAAGAGTCTCGTTGTCTTGGACTTGATGTGTTTCAGTCATGGCCATCCAGCTCCTTTCAAACTCCTCCACCGTCAAGCTGTGGTCCACGCACAGTTCGAATGCCTTGTGCAGCTCTGGACGGTCAGCAAAGAACGGTCCTAGCGTCTCCTCAGCCTTCTTTATAATGTGCCACCTACAGTGCCTGTGCACTGCCAACGGAAAGACCTCCTCTATGCCTGCACGCATGCTGAAATCCTGGTCCGTTATTATGTTCATCGGAGCAAGTCCATCCATGCACTCCAAGAAGGTCTTGAACAGCCAAACGTACCCATCCGTGTCTTCGTTCCGGACGAGCCCGCAGCCGAACTGCAACGACTGATTGTGGTTATTTATCCCTATGAACGGAGCGCACGGCATCTTGTACATGTTGGTGAGGTACGTCGCGTCGAATGAAATGCAATCTCGGAAATGTTTGTAGGCTCTCCTTGCAGCACCATCCACCCAATACATGTTCCTGACACGGTCCTCATCGTCCAACCTTATCCTGTAGAAGAAATCTGCATCTTCTTTGGCTTTCTCATCGAAGTAGGCAATTGTGGCCTCTATGTCTGCCAACTTGCTCTCTCTACGGTACCTTGCCCGTAGGTTTGTGACGTCAGCTGGTATGTACGGCATGCTACTCAGAGTCCCCTTTTTGCTGTGGATGAGAGATAGTATCTGCACCATTCTCGATGGACCGACGTTACAATCATGTAGCAGCTTTACGAATTGCCTTTCGACGGGGGTGAACCCTCTGTGGGCGGTCAGAAATTTCACCAGGTCGAACTTCTTTATCAGTTGGTGGTTGTGCTCGTCAAAATACTCATTGACCACCCACTGTGCTCCATCTACGTTTAGCTTACACCGGACAGGGCACTCAGTCTTCTGAATGATACCTCTCTTTCGTTCCGGAACGACAGGCGCATCGCCTTTCCCCTTCTTGTTCCTGCGTGCCTTGTGGCACCTCATCTCACCTCTGCTGTACTCGTTAGTTTTCTTAATTTTCCTACGGTACTCGGTGTTGACCGCAAACCCATGGAACTTTGCATATGTCTGGTAGTATTCCTTTGCTGCTTCGAATGACTCAAATCTCTGCCCAATGTACGGTGGCTGAGGCACCACGATCTCTGATTGCCCACCATCTTCATCCCCTTGCGCGTCGTCGTCAGTTTCATCGTTCACTTCAGTATGGGCGGCAGTCCCATCTACCTGAGAGTTGCCAGTGCTTGTGTTCAAAGGGGTGCTTGCCGGCATTGCTGGAATGATTGCCATTCCCGACTCTGACTCGAAATTGTTTGCGGCATGTTTGTCTGCTGTCTGGTGGAACGCGTCTTCCGTGCGCTCAGAGCTCCCCGCAGTAGATGTGCCGGCGCCGCTGTGCATTGTAGTTGTAGGTTCTGTAACAGGGAAAAACAGGTACGAGATTAAGAATTTTGTGTTGGATAACATGTGGATCGCAACGGATCACACCATCTTCGAGTGATTTTCCATGACATCTTTTACAGACAGCAAGCCGTCAGTCTGTGGGTGGTCATTTTTATGGCAGCTGTAGGTGTGCAGACATGGCACCTACTGTTCAACAAACATGGCAACCATTGTTTTGCCTACAAATAACTACAAATAGCAAATGTAGCGCTGTTTTTTGTGGTTCAGATATTTTCCCTCTACCTTGTTGTGCTGTATTTGACCATCGTGTGTGGTCTGTTACACCATAATGACGTGATCCACCAGGAATTTGCGAAGCTTGCCAGGAGACGTTTGCCGGGTCACCGCCAGCGTAATAACCTGCAATCATAGTAGTGGTTGGTCAAATCGCGGCAAACGCATTTCGTGCTAGCACGGCAACTGCAGTTGCCCTTATGTGGCAAATGCATTTTTGCTTGCATGGCAACTGAAGTTGCATCGGTAGGGCAATCGCAGTTTGTTATTAGATGGCAATTGCAGTTGTCATGAAATGGCAACTGCAGCTTTTCCTACATGGCAACTGCAGGTGTGCAGAGATGGCAAATGTTGTTTTTAATACATGGCAACCGTAGAAGACCAGTCATGGCAATTTTTGTAGTTGTCAACTATGCTCCTTGTGCTGACTGAGCATCCGCATCTTCACTATGTTTATGGACTCACCTGTGTACGACGTCGATGGCAGGTACATGGGTGCTGCCCGATTCCACGTGCTGCACGAAGGCTCTGCATTTTACACCCGTGATAACTCGTGAGTCCTTTTGCCATCTTTTTTTCATGTTCATTTTTCATGTCCACAGCATTATGTGCTCTTTTTTCGTTTTTGCATTACCTTGATTAGCCATACTAGCTAGTTGGAGTTGGCTGCCCGTACATTTGTCAGCGTTAGCGCCTTGTGACTGCACTTGCCACGGGGCCCCCCTAAGAGTGTTCTGGTCATAAGAACCTGCAAGACAAATGACAGTGCACGACATAAGTAGAATGTCATGTCCATCGTCGCGAAGATGGCAAATGTTTCTCTTCATTTTTAGCACGCATCGTACCTACGCCTGCATACTGTTCTAGCAGCGGCAGCAACGGCCCTGCAGAGATGAGCTGACTGTACTCTGATGCATCGAAAGGTGGCGGCGTTTCTGGCCTTTGAGAACCCCAATCATCTGCACCATCTTCGTGATTCATTCTTTTCCGTGTCTCGCTTCTGTTCTGATGTGCTCTCAATCACTGGATGAACAAGAAGGCATCAACAATCCAATTTTTTTTATCATTGTGCTGCTTGCATGTAGAAGTTAACACGTCAGTGCTATCACATTTTCATGCGTTGGCAACCAACATATCATGGCTAGTAGGACATGCACATCCACTATCCTTTTCTAAAATCTGGTGCTAGCTATCCGTTTGATTTGATGGCATCAGGCTCTACAATAGGATGGCAAGCAATAAGTTGACATGGTGGCAGTTGACGACAATGACAGGTGGCAACTGACGTTATACACCAATGGCAATTAATTTTCACACCCCCCATTATTCCAAATTTATCAATTCTCTCTCCCTTTTTATGGATTCCTGCACATCCATTCATTCACCAACTAGGAGCATCAACCTACTGAGAACTCACGGTTATCTCTAGCGTACTACATGGCAGATCTAGTGTATTCTGCTTGGCAACTGTGAAGTCACACAACGTATGTAGTGTTTTAACCCTGTAGGATGGATCTAGTTGCCAACTTTGTCGGTAATTTTGCAATTTTCTGCCCAGAAGGAGGATGAGAAACAGTAGGGAGATCGGGAGATTCACCTGCTTTTAGCTGGTCGGCTCTGGAGGGCGTTGTTGGAGTGGGGGTTGGGGGGGGTGGGATGGGGTGGGGGGAGATAAGGGGTGTGGTTTGCGGTGGGAGCGCCCTACAGATCCTCCCTGGTTGCCATGGCAACCAGAGATGGCCGGCGACGGAGGTCGGGGTTCGACAGGCGAGGGGCGAGGGCGCAGACGAGAGAAGGGGACGGATTGGAGGCCGGGAACGGCTGGGTCGTGCAGGCAGCGGCTCGTCTGGCCCGGACGAGACAGTGCGGGCGGGGTTGCCACGCACCGGACGTGCGGGCGCGCTTTTGTGCGCGCGGACGGGGTCGTGTGGGGCGGTTCCCGTCCATGCCACACGATGCGTGCGGGCGGGTCGCCCTCCACGCCACACGTGTGGCAGTTATCACCTCCCAAAAATATTTGGACAGCATACATTTTTCCTAAATGGCAGAATTGAGCATTTATTTCTTTCCAATATTGGAGACCCTCGCAATGTTATTATCCAAGAGCCTTGACCCTTGCAAAATCCCGTAGTAAATGGAGTGACAGCAGATGGTACCAATGCATACATTCATTGCGTCCAGCTAAATCCACCACCGGTGCATCCTCCCCTCCCTGTGCTACAAAACCCCAATCCGCCGCCGGCGCTTCCCCAGCCGGCATGGCGACGGGCGAGGAGGCGAGGGAGCGCGGCGCGGAGTCGGCGGAGATGGTGCCGTCGTGGCGCGAGCAGCTGACGGTCCGGGCCTTCGTGGTGAGCGCGCTCCTGGCCGTGCTCTTCAGCGTCATCGTCATGAAGCTGAGCCTCACGGCGGGGATCATCCCCTCGCTCAACATCTCCGCGGGGCTGCTTGGCTTCTTCTTCGCCCGTCTCTGGGCGGCCGCCGAGGCCAGGCTGGGCCTGCCCCGCCGCCCCTTCACGCGGCAGGAGAACACCGTCATCCAGACCTGCGTCGTCGCCGCCTACGGCATCGCCTTCAGCGGTAAGCGCGCGCGGCCGTTTTCTTTGCCGACTGTTTTCAATTACCCGTTCCTCTCCGTTTCGTGTGCTCTGCTGACCGGTGCGCAAGAGGCGCGCGCGTGCAGGTGGATTCGGCTCCTACATGTTTGCCATGAGCAGCAGGATCGCCGGCCAGGCGACGGAGGCGAATGACGCCATGAACGTCAAGGACCCCAGCTTGGGGTGGATGATCGGGTTCCTCTTCCTCGTTTGCTTCGTCGGCCTCTTCGCTCTGGTGCCCCTGAGAAAGGTAAATCAAATCAGGGGCTCTCCGCTAATTTGTGCCATTAATTCTCCATAAGGGAAGGTGTAAATCTGAATGGATTGCGTTGCGCGTGCAGGTCATGATCATCGACTACGGGCTGAGCTATCCGAGCGGCACCGCGACGGCGACCCTCATCAACGGATTCCACACTCCTCAGGGCGCCAAGGACGCAAAGTGCGTGCAGTCAGTGCGATCTTTGTTCTGTACATTTCGACTGACATAGAGATAGTGTAGGACATTGTATTGTATTGTTGTACCACTGGATCAGAAATTTCTTGTGTTGCTTTGTTCCAGGGAGCAGGTGAAGACTCTTGGCAGGTACTCCCTCTTCAGCTTCCTCTGGGGCTTCTTCAAGTGGTTCTACACCGCCGGCGACGACTGCGGCTTCGAGAGCTTCCCCTCGCTGGGCCTCGAGGCGTACGAGAGGAAGTTCTACTTCAGCTTCTCTCCGATCTACGTCGGGGTCGGGATGATCTGCCCCTACATCATAAACGTCTCCATTCTCCTCGGCGGCATCCTTTCGTGGGGACTGATGTGGCCCCTGATAGAGAAGAAGAAGGGGAGCTGGTACCCGGCCACCGCCAAGCGCTCCGACCTCCATGGGCTGCAAGGCTACAAGGTCTTCATATCCATCGCCATGATTCTTGGTGACGGCTTCTACAACTTCGTCAAAGTCAGCCTGAGGATGTCCACGGCATTCATGGCAGCAGCCAGGAGGAAGAGCACACTCCCGGTGTCCGGTTCCGGTGATGGCCCGGCGAGGTCCCTGGACGACGATGACTTGCGTCGCACCGAGTACTTCCTCAGGGACCAGATCCCGATGGGCGTGGCGCTGGCTGGGTACGTCGCCGTGGCAGCCGTCTCCGTCGGCGTCGTCCCCAAGATATTCCCGCAGCTGAAATGGTACTACATCCTGGCCGTCTACGGCATGGCGCCGGTGCTGGCCTTCTGCAACGCCTACGGGATGGGCCTCACCGACTGGTCCCTCGCCACGACCTACGGGAAGCTCGGCATCTTCGTCTTCGGCGCGTGGGCCGGCGCCTCGCACGGCGGCGTCATCGCGGGGCTGGCCGCGTGCGGCGTCATGATGACCATCGTCGCCACCGCCGCCGACCTCATGCAGGACTTCAAGACCGGGTACATGACCCTGGCGTCGCCGAGGTCCATGTTCATCAGCCAGGTCATAGGCACGGCCATGGGCTGCGTCATCGGGCCCTGCGTCTTCTGGCTCTTCTACAGGGCGTTCGACAACGTCGGGCTGAGCGGCAGCGACTACCCGGCGCCCTACGCCGTCGTGTACCGCAACATGGCCATCTTCGGCGTCCAGGGCTTCTCCTCCCTGCCCAAGCACTGCCTCACCCTGTGCTGCGTGGTGTTCGCCGCGGCGGTCGTCATCAACCTTGCGCGAGACCTGGCGCCAGAGAAGGTGTCGAGGTTCATGCCCGTCCCCATGGCCATGGCGATACCGTTCTACCTCGGGTCGTACTTCGCGATCGACATGTGCGTCGGCAGCGCGATACTGTTCGTGTGGGAGAGGGTGGATAAGGCCGGGGCGGACATGTTCGCGCGCTCGGTTGCTTCGGGCTTGATCTGTGGCGAGGGGATCTGGAGCATGCCGCAGTCGGTGCTGGCTCTGGCCAAGGTGCAGCCTCCGATCTGCATGAAGTTCCTGTCCAGATCCACGAATGCTAGAGTGGATGCCTTCATCCAAACCCTCTCGTCCAAGACATAGCATCCATGCATTCTCGTTTACCCAACTAGTAGTACTACTCAGCTTCGTGATCGTGCAACATTATATCGCTTTAATTGATTTAGTTTGTGCTGCTGGTTTGTCTGCGATTTTTTATAGAAGCTTCATCTAAATGGCAAGATCCAATGTCCTGAATTCATATATCTTGGTATGTCCAACTGACTGTCCCTAATGTTTGCTGATCTTCCATGAAGTATTTGGTATATCTACACAAAATAATTGATGACTAACCAACTCGTCGATAACAACTAGCTTACCTACATTGTTGCTCTCTAAAATTTAGCTCCGCTCTAAAAAACACAAGTTAGATGGGGTAGCTCCATAATATTCTGCTCCAAAGAAAATTAGAATGTGAGATACAACTCCCTGTTTTTCGTTAAGGTGCTCCAGAAACTCTAGTTAAATAGTCCTTATGGAGTTGGAGAGAAATTACCCATCATTACCACCGGTAAATGAATACCCTTTCTTTGTTTTCCCACATAATCCAACCAAATAGACCTTTCTCACAAAAAAAATCATTGTTGAAGCTGAAGTTAGCTGAAAGCTAAACATGATAAACTGTTATTTGCTGGAGCTGCAACTCCTAAGTGAAATTGCTTTAAAATGGATTTGATAGTGTGAAAGCTGATTTTGGTGTAGCGGAGTAGTCCCAAACAGGGCTTAAATGTTTTTTTTTTCTAATTATACAATCTCATTGAAAAACAAGAGTTATTTCTTGGCCTCTTTGGTCACACGAATTTTAGTGCAGCATGCTAGACGGTTTTTGAAATTATTTAGGAATTCCATTAACTCCTTGTATAATACTTCCTCTGTTTCTTTATATAAGGTGTATTTGTTTTTTATAATATTTTTTAATATAAGGTGTATTTCTTCTAATTTCTCATAATTTTATTTTTAGCCCTTTAAAAAAAGGATAGTATCTCTCCCCTAATTGCATGTATATCTCCTTGTAAAAAAGAAAAGGAAAGTATCTCTCTCTTGATTACGTATATTTCTTTCCTTTTTAGGCTAAATGATTTACTTGCCGATAATAAACTAATTAGCCAAGGGTAATTTCGTTCTAGATTGTCTATAATTATGTGTCTTAGTCATCATGCCGAAAATAATACTACTTACATGACAAAATGGAGGGAGTAACTAGTCTAAGCTTTTTCTTTGCCTAAATTCTAAAAAGTGCTTACGCACTAATTAGAAGAAACGAGCGGCCGGTCTTACACACGCATGCATGTAGTTTTATAGTCTAAATTTCGTCTTTATTCGTGACGTGGCATGTACTACTAGGATGGTCATATGTGCAAGACATCGCATTATTGCATGGATGCGCATGTCCATTTATCCGGGTTTTCAAATTTTTAAAAAGTCATATCTTTTAAACCGTGCTTTGGAATTTAGATCCGTTTTCACTATTGAAATCCTCTCGACGAGATCTTTGAAACTAGATCCCGCATGGGTATGTTTTGACGAAATTTTTTTGATGCCAACTTTGACACTATATTGTGCAACTCTATTACCACATGGTGCAACTTTAGTACCGAATTGTGCAACTTTTTTGAAAACCAAGTTTGCAGCTGCATGATCCAATTCTTTTGATATTGCAACAAAGAAACCATGACAACCAACTTTTTATGTCGTGCAACTAGTCTACTACCTCGGCCAACTATGTAGTGGTCGATATGTAACCCTTCCCCACTTTCCCTACCAATGGTTTGTGCAACTTAGTCTGTTGTTTACGCCAACTGCCTATTAGTCGATGTGCAACTCCTTCCCCTACCAACTTGTGGATACATATTAGTTTTAGTTGGCGGGAGCAATAGACGGAGTTGCACATAGTCTGCTAGGCAGTTGGCCGGGGCAACACACGAAGTTGCACATCCACGAGTGATAGAAGAGAAAATTGCACACATTGTTAGATAGTTGGCCATCGTAGCATATGAAGTTGCACATCTACTGCTAGGCAGTTGGCCGATGCAGTAAATAGTGAAAGCACATCCACGGGTAGGAGAAAAGTTGCACGTCAACTACTAGACAGTTGGCCTCGACAAGAGACGAAGTTGCACATCTCACTCCAAGTGGGTACTTTTGGGGGTGGAGGCGCCATTAGTAAAAACTGCACGTCCACATGGTAGGTGCGAAGTTGCACATCCATTATGGTTAGTTGCACATTGACTGCTAGATGGTTGCACAAAATATGTACTAAAATTGCACAAAAAATATTTCATAGAAACATACCCATGCGGGATCTAGTTTCGAAGAGCACGCCGCAAGGATTTCAAAGGTGAAAACGGATCTTAATTCGGATTCGTGATTTAAAAGTTATGGCTTTTCAAAAATTCATAAATCATGAATTAAATGCTAGAAAGTCATCCACCCACGCCATGCAGGAAAAAGCCAACAACCGAATACATGCATGTGAATCATTTAATGCCCTGTTAATGGGTTGTTTTTGTTTAGTCATTTAAGACAATAAAATCTTTTCTAATCAGATGGAGGAGACAAATACTTGCCAAAAAAGATCAAAGTTTTTTTTATTTTTGCCGGCTGCTCTGGAACGTCAGGGAGCAGTCGGCCGCTGTGTAGACGCGTCCTTTTCTTTGAGATGTAGACCTCAAAACAAACATACTAAATATTCAAGTCCGATGGTAGTTATACTATTCCATTTCGTGTTTAAAAAATACTTTTCCATTTTGTCCAAAAAAATCAAAGGCAATTCTTTAAAATTAAATATAGTTTTTAAATATAAAAAGAAAACATGGTGTTCTCTTAAAAAAATGCATGCACATATATACCTAATAGATTCATCTCTACTATCTTATTTACCTTGACAATGCAGTCTATCCACGTCATCAAGTAGGCTCACCATGTAAAAACGCTGTCCAACTAAGGCTGGTCATAGTGGGAAGTAACTTATAGGGTGTGTCTAGGGTACATCTAGATGTGCTCTATTTATTGCACATCTAAATGAGTGAATCAAGCATAAAGAGAAAAAAAAAGAAAAAAAATATTCACACGAATCTTAATGTAAGATCAATGACATATGAATTAGATGTACAATACTTATGGCACATCTAGATGTGCTTTAGCAAAACTGTAACTTATATTAGTGTCATGCATATGACACTAGTCTAAATTACTACCTCCATAATGCAAAGTATCTTAGTAGTAGTGTCATAGATTGTTTCATTTATTGCTTTATAGACTCATTTTACCTAGGGAAGCGCTACGTTATAGTAACATATTATGTTACTCCAAACACCTCTCTCCTTATTAAATACTTGCCACATAAGCAAAATTATCCTGGGGTGTGTTAAGTTACTACTTAAGTTACCCCCACTATGGCTAGCCTAACTCTTCGTCCACATGCTATCACCTGCCATAAATAACCATTAATTATTTTTTTCATACACTCTCAAGCACTTTACTACCTCTCCCTTAGTTTATAGGGTGTGCGCGTGCCCTTAGGTCGTCAATTTGACCAACCTAATACAAGTTATATATTATAAAAAATATACCAATATAAACTTCAGATGTTCTATTTTCAAACCGTATAATTTTTGTGTTATATAGTTTATATTAAAGTGATAACATTGACAACCTAAATATATGCGTAGGACTTGTAAACCGAAACGGAGGTTGTATCTTAAGTTTCTTTTAAGTACTACTCCCTCTGTTCCAAATTACTCGTCACAGAAATGGATGTATCTATAACTAAAATACATCTAGATACATCCATACTTGTGACAAGTAATTCGTACGGAGGGAGTATTTGTATATGTCTTGAAGTCATCTGATTCACTCCAGAAATCCAACAACCATTTGGTTATACTTGTGACATCAAGTCTGACGAGAGTAATATTCTACAACTAATAACTCATTTATTTTGAGACCAACCCACTTCCTATCTAGGATTTTATTTACAAGGCCAGCAATACCCCCTATGAATACTCCGCCAGTATGAAAAGTTCTTAATATTAGTTGAGTCTCTGGCTCCCTAATTGATTGACACCACTTAATCTTAATTTATTGTATCTTCCCGGAGTTTTCTCTCCGGAATTTATCTTTTATTATTTCAGTATATTACTTTATTTATACCTTTAATTGATGCGATCGTCTGATTCCGAAAGCCAAGCGATCGTTTTTTCTGATTCTCATTCTCTTGCGCTTCCTGTCCATCTCTTTTGCTCCTCACATGCTATAAAATTCTTTTTTTTGCGGGTGACATGCTACAAAATTCTTAACTGCCCCATCTCTGTTGTTCATGCCACGCTACAGTCAGAATACTTGTAGATTTAGCTGTTGCATGCGGTTGACTCCTTTTGACATTTTCTTGTGCTGCTCACTCCTCGTGCCCAGCTCTTTAGAGCAAGTCTAGTAGAGTCTTTACATCCTCAAACCCCTAAAAATAACTGCTTTTTTTTTACAGTTTTTATCGAAAAAAAACCGTAGACTAGAACCTCTAAATCCTCAAATTCGTAAAAGAAATTAGAGGTCCAACTCTCAAACTGTTTCCCAACCTGTAGAAGTGAGGGTTGGGAGGAAAAACTCCCCCAACCCGCACTCCTCTTTCCTCTCGCGCGGGAGGGAAATTTCATCCCCGCCTCCCCGGCTCCTCCCGCCGCCTCGCCCCGCGCCGGCCATGGAGGCCGCCGCCGCGCCCTCGCCCGCCACCACGCCTGCCACGCCCGCCCCGCCCGACTCGGGCCCCGCCCTCGCCCCCGCCCCCGCACCCGCCCGTGGCCGACGTGGTGGCGGCGACCCACGTCGGGGCCAAGCGGCGGCGGGAGGGCCTCGCACCGCCTCCTCCCGCCTCCCCGGCTCCCGCCCCGGCCCCCATCGCCGCCCCGGCGCCTGCCCCCAAGAAGAGCCGGTCGAAGGCGGCCTCCCGTGGGCCGCGAGGGGCTTCCTCCAAGGTCGTCGGCTCGTCCCCGGCCGTGAAAAAGCCACGGAAGAAGCCCGCAGCCCCGCCTGCCACTGTCGCCGAACCTCCTCCCACCGCGCACGAGGTGTTCGAGGAAATGGCAACCCCATCCTCGTTCATGGACCTCCTCCAAGACGCGGAGGTGGACCTCGGGGCTCCGCCTCTAAAACCCTTTACGGTTGGTGACGACTTGGAGGAAGATGAGGAGGATGAAGGGGGTGACGAGGAGGAGGTGGCCAAGATAGGGGAGGAGACATTCACCGCCGCTTCCCGCCCACACGCGCGGTCGACAAACTACACGGAGGCGGAAGATATCCTCTTGGTTCGTGCTTGGGCAGCTGTGGGGATGGATGCAACCACCGGCACCGATCAAACCGGTAAACGATATTGGTAAAGGATCGAGGACAACTATTGTAGGATCAAGCCAAAGAATAGTGGGTTCATCTCTCGCACTTACCGGTCGCTTCAAGGCCGGTGGGAGTTGATGAAGCCCGCTTGTGCTCGTTGGAGTGCGGCCATGTCACATCACAACATGCCCTGCAAAAACAAGTTAGACGTCCTCTACTTTGTTGTTGCAAGTTTTACGTGGCTGCTACGGGCTTAAGTAAGAACCAATCTCACCTACGCATCAAAACCACAATGATAGTTTGTCAAATAGACTCCGTTTTAACCTTCGCAAGGACCGGGCGTAGCCATACTTGGTTCAACTAAAGTTGGAGAGACAGTCGCCCGCAAGCCATCTATGTGCAAAGCACGTCGAGGGAACCGGTCTCGCGTAAGCGTACGCGTAAGGTTGGTCCGGGTCGTCTCGTCCAACAATACCGCCGAACCAAAGTATGACATGCTGGTAGGCAGTATGACTTGTATCGTCCACAACTCACTTGTGTTCTACTCATGCATATAACATCAACATAAATAACCTAGGCTCGGATGCCACTGTTGGGTTTCGTAGTAATTTCAAAAAAAATTCCTACGCACACGCAAGATCATGTGATGCATAGCAACGAGGGGGAGAGTGTTGTCTACGTACCCAACGCAGACCGACTGCGAAAGCGATGACACATCGTAGAGGAAGTAGTCGTACGTCTTCACGATCCAACCGATCAAGCACCGAAACTACGGCACCTCCGAGTTCGAGCACACGTTCAGCTCGATGACGATCCCCGGACTCCGATCCAGCAAAGTGTCGGGGAAGAGTTTCGTCAGCACGACGGCGTGGTGACGATCTTGATGAACTACAGCAGCAGGGCTTCGCCTAAACTCCGCTACAGTATTATCGAGGAATATGGTGGCAGGGGGCACCGCACACGGCTAAGGAATAGATCACGTGGATCAACTTGTGTGTCTAGAGGTGCCCCCTGCCTCCGTATATAAAGGAGTAGAGGGGGGAGGCTGGCCGGCCAAGCTTGGTGCGCCAGGAGAGTCCTACTCCCTCTGGGAGTAGGATTCCCCCCCCCCAATCCTAGTTGGAATAGGATTCGCGGAGGGGGAAAAGAGGAGGAGGGGGCCGGCCACCTCTCCTAGTCCTAATAGGACTAGGGGAAGGGGGAGGCGCGCAGCCCATCTAGGGCAGCCCCTTCTCTTTTCCACTAAGGCCCACTATGGCCCATATAGCTCCCGGGGGGTTCCGGTAACCCTCCCGGTACTCCGGTAAAATCCCGATTTCACCCGGAACACTTCCGATATCCAAATATAGGCTTCCAATATATCAATCTTTACGTCTCGACCATTTCGAGACTCCTCGTCATGTCCGTGATCACATCCGGGACTCCGAACAACCTTCGGTACATCAAAATGCATAAACTCATAATATAACTGTCATCGTAACCTTAAGCGTGCGGACCCTACGGGTTCGAGAACAATGTAGACATGACCGAGACACGTCTCCGGTCAATAACCAATAGCGGGACCTGGATGCCCATATTGGCTCCTACATATTCTACGAAGATCTTTATCGGTCAGACCGCATAACAACATACGTTGTTCCCTTTGTCATCGGTATGTTACTTGCCCGAGATTTGATCGTCGGTATCCAATACCTAGTTCAATCTCGTTACCGGCAAGTCTCTTTACTCGTTCTGTAATACATCATCTCACAACTAACATATTAGTTGTAATGCTTGCAAGGCTTATGTGATGTGTATTACCGAGAGGGCCCAGAGATACCTCTCCGACAATCGGAGTGACAAATCCTAATCTCGAAATACGCCAACCCAACATCTACCTTTGGAGACACCTGTAATGCTCCTTTATAATCACCCAGTTACGTTGTGACGTTTGGTAGCACCCAAAGTGTTCCTCCGGTAAACGGGAGTTGCATAATCTCATAGTCATAGGAACATGTATAAGTCATGAAGAAAGCAATAGCAACATACTAAACGATCGGGTGCTAAGCTAATGGAATGGGTCATGTCAATCAGATCATTCAACTAATGATGTGACCTCGTTAATCAAATAACAACTCATTGTTCATGGTCAGGAAACATAACCATCTTTGATTAACGAGCTAGTCAAGTAGAGGCATACTAGTGACACTTTGTTTGTCTATGTATTCACACATGTATTATGTTTCCGGTTAATACAATTCTAGCATGAATAATAAACATTTATCATGATATAAGGAAATAAATAATAACTTTATTATTGCCTCTAGGGCATATTTCCTTCAGTCTCCCACTTGCACTAGAGTCAATAATCTAGATTACACTGTAATGATTCTAACACCCATGGAGCCTTGGTGCTGATCATGTTTTGCTCGTGGAAGAGGCTTAGTCAACGGGTCTGCAACATTCAGATCCGTATGTATCTTGCAAATCTCTATGTCTCCCACCTGGACTAGATCCCGGATGGAGTTGAAGCGTCTCTTGATGTGTTTGGTCCTTTTGTGAAATCTGGATTCCTTTGCCAAGGCAATTGCACCAGTATTGTCACAAAAGATTTTCATTGGACCCGATGCATTAGGTATAACACCTAGATCGGATATGAACTCCTTCATCCAGACTCCTTCGTTCGCTGCTTCCGAAGCAGCTATGTACTCCGCTTCACATGTAGATCCCGCTACGACGCTTTGTTTAGAACTGCACCAACTGACAGCTCCACCGTTTAATGTAAACACGTATCCGGTTTGCGATTTAGAATCGTCCGGATCAGTGTCAAAGCTTGCATCAACGTAACCTTTTACGGTGAGCTCTTTGTCACCTCCATATACGAGAAACATATCCTTAGTCCTTTTCAGGTATTTCAGGATGTTCTTGACCGCTGTCCAGTGATCCACTCCTGGATTACTTTGGTACCTCCCTGCTAAACTTATAGCAAGGCACACATCAGGTCTGGTACACAGCATTGCATACATGATAGATCCTATGGCTGATGCATAGGGAACATCTTTCATATTCTCTCTACCTTCTGCAGTGGTCGGGCATTGAGTCTTACTCAACTTCACACCTTGTAACACAGGCAAGAACCCTTTCTTTGCTTGATCCATTTTGAACTTCTTCAAAATTTTGTCAAGGTATGTGCTTTGTGAAAGTCCAATTAAGCGTCTTGATCTATCTCTATAGATCTTAATGCCTAATATGTAAGCAGCTTCACCGAGGTCTTTCATTGAAAAACTTTTATTCAAGTATCCCTTTATGCTATCCAGAAATTCTATATCATTTCCAATCAGCAATATGTCATCCACATATAATATCAGAAATGCTACAGAGCTCCCACTCACTTTCTTGTAAATACAGGCTTCTCCGAAAGTCTGTATAAAACCAAATGCTTTGATCACACTATCAAAACGTTTATTCCAACTCCGAGAGGCTTGCACCAGTCCATAAATGGATCGCTGGAGCTTGCACACTTTGTTAGCTCCCTTTGGATCGACAAAACCTTCCGGTTGCATCATATACAACTCTTCTTCCAGAAATCCATTCAGGAATGCAGTTTTGACATCCATCTGCCAAATTTCATAATCATAAAATGCGGCAATCGCTAACATGATTCGGACGGACTTAAGCATCGCTACGGGTGAGAAGGTCTCATCGTAGTCAATCCCTTGAACTTGCCGAAAACCTTTTGCGACAAGTCGAGCTTTGTAGACAGTAACATTACCATCAGCGTCAGTCTTCTTCTTAAAGATCCATTTATTTTCAATTGCTTGCCGATCATCGGGCAAGTCAACCAAAGTCCATACTTTGTTTTCATACATGGATCCCATCTCAGATTTCATGGCTTCAAGCCACTTTGCGGAATCTGGGCTCACCATCGCTTCTTCATAGTTCGTAGGTTCATCATGATCTAGTAGCATGACTTGCAGAACAGGATTACCGTACCACTCTGGTGCGGATCTTACTCTGGTTGATCTACGAGGTTCAGTAGTATCTTGATCTGAAGTTTCATGATCATTATCATTGGCTTCCTCACTAACTGGTGTAGGTGTCACTGAAACAGTTTTCTGTGATGTACTACTTTCCAGTAAGGGAGCAGGTACAGTTACCTCATCAAGTTCTACTTTCCTCCCACTCACTTCTTTCGAGAGAAACTCCTTCTCTAGAAAGGATCCATTCTTAGCAACGAATGTCTTGCCTTCGGATCTGTGATAGAAGGTGTACCCAACAGTCTCCTTTGGGTATCCTATGAAGACACATTTCTCCGATTTGGGTTCGAGCTTATCAGGTTGAAGCTTTTTCACATAAGCATCGCAGCCCCAAACTTTAAGAAACGACAACTTTGGTTTCTTGCCAAACCACAGTTCATAAGGCGTCGTCTCAACGGATTTTGATGGTGCCCTATTTAACGTGAATGCGGCCGTCTCTAAAGCATAACCCCAAAATGATAGCGGTAAATCAGTAAGAGACATCATAGATCGCACCATATCTAGTAAAGTACGATTACGACGTTCGGACACACCATTACGCTGTGGTGTTCCGGGTGGCGTGAGTTGCGAAACTATTCCACAGTTTTTCAAATGTACACCAAACTCGTAACTCAAATATTCTCCTCCACGATCAGATCGTAGAAACTTTATTTTCTTGTTACGATGATTTTCAACTTCACTCTGAAATTCTTTGAACTTTTCAAATGTTTCAGATTTATGTTTCATTAAGTAGATATACCCATATCTGCTTAAATCATCTGTGAAGGTGAGAAAATAACGATATCCGCCACGAGCCTCAATATTCATCGGACCACATACATCGGTATGTATGATTTCCAACAAATCTGTTGCTCTCTCCATAGTACCGGAGAACGGTGTTTTAGTCATCTTGCCCATGAGGCACGGTTCGCAAGTACCAAGTGATTCATAATCAAGTGGTTCCAAAAGTCCATCAGTATGGAGTTTCTTCATGCGCTTTATACCGATATGACCTAAACGACAGTGCCACAAATAAGTTGCACTTTCATTATCAACTCTGCATCTTTTGGCTTCAACATTATGAATATGTGTATTACTACTATCGAGATTCAATAAGAATAGACCACTCTTCAAGGGTGCATGACCATAAAAGATATTACTCATATAAATAGAACAACCATTATTCTCTGATTTAAATGAATAACCGTCTCGCATTAAACAAGATCCAGATATAATGTTCATGCTCAACGCTGGCACCAAATAACAATTATTTAGGTCTAATATTAATCCCGAAGGTAGATGTAGAGGTAGCGTGCCGACCGCGATCACATCGACTTTGGAACCGTTTCCCACGCGCATCGTCACCTCGTCCTTTGCCAGTGCCCGCTTATTCCGTAGTCCCTGTTTCGAGTTGCAAATATTAGCAACAGAACCAGTATCAAATACCCAGGTGCTACTGCGAGCTCTAGTAAGGTACACATCAATAACATGTATATCACATATACCTTTGTTCACCTTGCCATCCTTCTTATCCGCCAAATACTTGGGGCAGTTCCGCTTCCAGTGACCAGTCTGCTTGCAGTAGAAGCACTCAGTTTCAGGCTTAGGTCCAGACTTGGGTTTCTTCTCTTGAGTAGCAACTTGCTTGCCGTTCTTTTTGAAGTTCCCCTTCTTCTTCCCTTTGCCCTTTTTCTTGAAACTAGTGGTCTTGTTAACCATCAACACTTGATGCTCCTTCTTGATTTCTACCTCCGCAGCTTTCAGCATTGCGAAGAGCTCGGGAATAGTCTTGTTCATCCCTTGCATATTATAGTTCATCACGAAGCTCTTGTAGCTTGGTGGCAGTGATTGGAGAATTCTGTCAATGACGCAATCATCCGGAAGATTAACTCCCAATTGAATCAAGTGATTATTATACCCAGACATTTTGAGTATATGCTCACTAACAGAACTGTTCTCCTCCATCTTGCAGCTATAGAACTTATTGGAGACTTCATATCTCTCAATTCGGGCATTTGCTTGAAATATTAACTTCAACTCCTGGAACATCTCATATGCTCCATGACGTTCAAAACGTCGTTGAAGTCCCGATTCTAAGCCGTAAAGCATGGCACACTGAACTATCGAGTAGTCATCAGCTTTGCTCTGCCAGACGTTCATAACATCTGGTGTTGCTCCAGCAGCAGGCCTGGCACCCAGCGGTGCTTCCAGGACGTAATTCTTCTGTGCAGCAATGAGGATAATCCTCAAGTTACGGACCCAGTCCGTGTAATTGCTACCATCATCTTTCAACTTTGCTTTCTCAAGGAACGCATTAAAATTCAACGGAACAACAGCACGAGCCATCTATCTACAATCAACATAAACAAGCAAGATACTATCAGGTACTAAGTTCATGATAAATTTAAGTTCAATTAATCATATTACTTAAGAACTCCCACTTAGATAGACATCCCTCTAATCTTCTAAGTGATTACGTGATCCAAATCAACTAAACCATAACCGATCATCACGTGAGATGGAGTAGTTTTCAATGGTGAACATCGTTTATGTTGATCATATCTACTATATGATTCACGCTCGACCTTTCGGTCTCCGTGTTCCGAGGCCATATCTGCATATGCTAGGCTCGTCAAGTTTAACCTGAGTATTCTGCGTGTGCAAAACTGGCTTGCACCCGTTGTAGATGGACGTAGAGCTTATCACACCCGATCATCACGTGGTGTCTGGGCACGACGAACTTTGGCAACGGTGCATACTCAGGGAGAACACTTCTTGATAATTTAGTGAGAGATCATCTTATAATGCTACCGTCAATCAAAGCAAGATAAGATGCATAAAAAGATAAACATCACATGCAATCAATATAAGTGATATGATATGGCCATCATCATCTTGTGCTTGTGATCTCCATCTCCGAAGCACCGTCATGATCACCATCGTCACCGGCGCGACACCTTGATCTCCATCGTAGCATCGTTGTCGTCTCGCCAATCTTATGCTTCCACGACTATCACTACCGTTTAGTAATAAAGTAAAGCATTACATCGCGATTGCATTGCATACAATAAAGCGACAACCATATGGCTCCTGCCAGTTGCCGATAACTCGGTTACAAAACATGATCATCTCATACAATAAAATTCAGCATCATGCCTTGACCATATCACATCACAACATGCCCTGCAAAAACAAGTTAGACGTCCTCTACTTTGTTGTTGCAAGTTTTACGTGGCTGCTACGGGCTTAAGTAAGAACCAATCTCACCTACGCATCAAAACCACAACGATAGTTTGTCAAATAGACTCCGTTTTAACCTTCGCAAGGACCGGGCGTAGCCATACTTGGTTCAACTAAAGTTGGAGAGACAGTCGCCCGCAAGCCATCTATGTGCAAAGCACGTCGAGGGAACCGGTCTCGCGTAAGCGTACGCGTAAGGTTGGTCCGGGTCGTCTCGTCCAACAATACCGCCGAACCAAAGTATGACATGCTGGTAGGCAGTATGACTTGTATCGTCCACAACTCACTTGTGTTCTACTCGTGCATATAACATCAACATAAATAACCTAGGCTCGGATGCCACTGTTGGGTTTCGTAGTAATTTCAAAAAAATTCCTACGCACACGCAAGATCATGAGATGCATAGCAACGAGGGGGAGAGTGTTGTCTACGTACCCAACGCAGACCGACTGCGGAAGCGATGACACGACGTAGAGGAAGTAGTCGTACGTCTTCACGATCCAACCGATCAAGCACCGAAACTACGGCACCTCCGAGTTCGAGCACACGTTCAGCTCGATGACGATCCCCGGACTCCGATCCAGCAAAGTGTCGGGGAAGAGTTTCGTCAGCACGACGGCGTGGTGACGATCTTGATGAACTACAGCAGCAGGGCTTCGCCTAAACTCCGCTACAGTATTATCGAGGAATATGGTGGCAGGGGGCACCGCACACGGCTAAGGAATAGATCACGTGGATCAACTTGTGTGTCTAGAGGTGCCCCCTGCCTCCGTATATAAAGGAGTAGAGGGGGGAGGCTGGCCGGCCAAGCTTGGTGCGCCAGGAGAGTCCTACTCCCTCTGGGAGTAGGATTCCCCCCCCCCCAATCCTAGTTGGAATAGGATTCGCGGAGGGGGAAAAGAGGAGGAGGGGGCCGGCCACCTCTCCTAGTCCTAATAGGACTAGGGGAAGGGGGGAGGCGCGCAGCCCATCTAGGGCAGCCCCTTCTCTTTTCCACTAAGGCCCACTATGGCCCATATAGCTCCCGGGGGGTTCCGGTAACCCTCCCGGTACTCCGGTAAAATCCCGATTTCACCCGGAACACTTCCGATATCCAAATATAGGCTTCCAATATATCAATCTTTACGTCTCGACCATTTCGAGAATCCTCGTCATGTCCGTGATCACATTCGGGACTCCGAACAACCTTCGGTACATCAAAATGCATAAACTCATAATATAACTGTCATCGTAACCTTAAGCGTGCGGACCCTACGGGTTCGAGAACAATGTAGACATGACCGAGACACGTCTCTGGTCAATAACCAATAGCGGGACCTGGATGTCCATATTGACTCCTACATATTCTACGAAGATCTTTATCGGTCAGACCGCATAACAACATACGTTGTTCCCTTTGTCATCGGTATGTTACTTGCCCGAGATTTGATCGTCGGTATCCAATACCTAGTTCAATCTCGTTACCGGCAAGTCTCTTTACTCGTTCCGTAATACATCATCTCACAACTAACATATTAGTTGTAATGCTTGCAAGGCTTATGTGATGTGTATTACCGAGAGGGCCCAGAGATACCTCTCCGACAATCGGAGTGACAAATCCTAATCTCGAAATACGCCAACCCAACATCTACCTTTGGAGACACCTGTAATGCTCCTTTATAATCACCCAGTTACGTTGTGACGTTTGGTAGCACCCAAAGTGTTCCTCCGGTAAACGGGAGTTGCATAATCTCATAGTCATAGGAACATGTATAAGTCATGAAGAAAGCAATAGCAACATACTAAACGATCGGGTGCTAAGCTAATGGAATGGGTCATGTCAATCAGATCATTCAACTAATGATGTGACCTCGTTAATCAAATAACAACTCATTGTTCATGGTCAGGAAACATAACCATCTTTGATTAACGAGCTAGTCAAGTAGAGGCATACTAGTGACACTTTGTTTGTCTATGTATTCACACATGTATTATGTTTCCGGTTAATACAATTCTAGCATGAATAATAAACATTTATCATGATTATAAGGAAATAAATAATAACTTTATTATTGCCTCTAGGGCATATTTCCTTCAGAGGGATCAAGAGACCGCACCCCAAGAAGTCGGCAATGCTTAGGATGGATGATAGTGAAGATGAGGAGGAGAGGAACTTGGGTAAGCCCGTGGGAACCAAGAAGGGCAAGCTAAGGGTGAAGATGGAAGGAGAGGCGTCAGGCCTAAGGGAGAAGATGGAGCACATGATGAAGGCAAGAGAGGAATTGACAACAAAGACATTGGAGACGAAGCTTCTTATCACCGAGAAGAAGAAAGAGGTCAAGCTTGCATAAGTTGAAGCAAAGCGTGAAGATGCAAAGCGCAAGGCCGACTTGGAGGAGAGGATGATCAAGCTCAAAGAGGCAAAGGTATGGAAAGAACTCATGGTGGAAGAGAAGGAGCACATGAAGATGTCCAAGAGACATGGATGAAGACCAATTGCAATGGTGTAAGGACTACAAGAAGGACATCGCGAAGAGGAAGAGGATGTTCCGTGGTGCGTCCTCTATTTTTCGAGGTGACACTCCGATGAGTAGTTGTGGCGATGGCGGTGCGGATGACTCCACTAGCACCTATGGAGATGCTTGATGGAGCCCGCATGTGGTCTAGGAGATGGCGCCGAGGTGCAACTTTTTGGTGATGGTGCCGATGAGAGGGGGAAGATGATGATTTTGTGATGTAAACTATTAAACCATGCATCAATGATTGTCATTTGGTAGTTTGTTTAGAGGTTGATTGTGTTCTTATAGTCATAATTTGTGAGATGTCAAATGGTAGATTTAAATGTTGGGGTTGAGGCAAAGACTAGAACCCTCAAACCCAACCCTTAAAGCTGTTTTAAGGGTTGGGTTTGAGGGCTCTAGTCTTTGCCCCTGTTTTTCAACCCTTAAAAATGCTAAAAACTGGCACTTCTCAACCCTTAAAACTGCTTTAAGGGTTTGAGAGTTCTACTAGACATGCTCTTACGACGCTCATGACCCTCAACAACTGCGCGAGTGGACAGCCGGCTGACCGGCCTTGACTTTTTTTTTTCATTTGGTCTACTACATAAGAAGATACAACAAGATAATAGTTTGTATATTTTATCCCACTTCATTCATCTTTATATGTTTTTTTTGCAAATGATCTTTGTATGTTGTTGACTACAAATAAAAATCAAACCATGTGATTGGATTTTTTTCCGTCCAAATCAGTTTTTATGTATCATAAATAGAAAACCAAGTCATTTACGCTATTTTTAGTTGCAATATTCAGTCACATTTGTCGAAGGTTTATATATCCTATATTATAGAAAAATCGACCCAAATCAATTTAAAGGTGTGCTTTGTAGCCTTCTTTCTCATTCGTTAAATTTGACGGCACGATCTTTTGTGGTTATTGTTTATATTAATACCAATTTTACTTGCATACTAGATGAACATTATGTGACTAATTCATGACTAGAAACTATAGTTTAACTGGTGGCATGTACATCTCTATTCCTATAAAAGATTCGATTGGTGATGATGGTATGTCTGTCATCCGTCATTTCTGATCATTAGATCAGCATCTAACGACTGTGAGGTAAGTTGTGGCCTTTTTGTAACAATAGCCACTTCTTTTCTACAATTTACAGAAACCCCCTAGTATCTTGAAACCAACGACATCCCTTCCTCACCTCATCAAAACTGTCTGAAGAATATTTTTTTGAGTGAAACATAATATATTTTTAGTGATATATGTATATCAAAACTAGAGTGTTTTCTTTCAAGTTTGATATTACTTCGGATCTGTTGCAACGCACGGATACATTGCTAGTATTGTGAAACTTATATGTTGATAATAGCCCATGCTATAAACTATGAAATTTCATCTCTGTGCTATTTGTTTGTGCATGCTCTTATATATTATTCAGCAAAGGGAAAAAGGATACTGTCAAAGAGATGTATGGAGTGGCTAAACTCTCGGAACCAGAGAGACCTTGTATTACAATTACAACCTGAAGGCACACAACATACCCGAATTTCTAGCTAGCTGTCTAAAAAGCGGCAAAACCAAGCTAATCTTTCGACGGCAGAACTAAGAGTAAAAAGCGGCAAACCCCTGTATTAAATTCATTGATAACAGGAAATGAAGAACAAAGAAAAAAATGACATCAGAGTAGAAAAAAATGCAGCCAAGTAATTCTGGCAAGATAAAAGATACAAATACTTTAATGATCTAATATTTTAAAATAATTTCATGAAGGCATCATCATAAGAACTTCTAATCCTAGGATATTAGGCAACAACAATGTGTATGTGAAACAGAAAATGGTAAACTGCACCAAAAACTACCTGCAGCACAGTGCAACAATGTCCCAAATAATTTGTATTGACGCATACTTGAGAAGCATAGCTAGCCAACATACTATTATTAGAACACACACACAAAAAAAAGGCACCAGGACAAAGTTCCTGGCATTAGGAGAAAAAAGCTAGCAGAGAAATAGGTCGGCGAATGATAGAAGCAGTTACTAGAGGAGAGCCGCGTTTCGGTGCCCGGGTGCATCTGCACCCGGTCAAAAAAAATTCATAAATTTTTTAGAAAAATTCAAAAAAATTTAAAAAAAATTAGGATGGTAGACAATTTGATGCGTGAGGTACGCTCCAATTTTCAAAACATTTGAACTTCTGTGCAGCTCTCAGCAAAAAAGACAAATCAGACCAGAACAGTATATGAACAGTACACATTTTTACAGACCTCTGATTTGTCTTTTTTGCTGAGAGCTGCACAAAAGTCCAAATGTTTTGAAAATTGGAGCGTACCTCACGCATCAAATTGTCTACCACCCTAATTTTTTTGGAATTTTTTGAATTTTTATAGTATTTATTTTGATTTTTTTCGTGAGCGCAGGTGCAGATAAGCTCAGGCTCAGATTCGAATTTTCGTTACTAGAGCTGCTTGGTCGGTTCAGTTTAGCAAACGACTTGCTCTGTACTCCCTCCATGCCAGAATAAGAGCATTACTAATAGAATCCTCAAACCCTCAAATTCTTAAAGCAGTTTTAAGGATTGAGAAGTGCCACTTTTTGACACTTTTAAGGGTTGAAAAACAGGGGCAAATACTAGAACCCTCAAACCCAACCCTTAAACTGCTTTCAGGATTTGATTTGAGGGTTCTAGTCTTTGCCTCGACACCAACCTTTAAATCTATCATTTGACATCTCACAATTTATAGCAACAAGAACACAATCAACTTCCAAACAAACTATCAAATGACAATCATTGATGCATGGTTTAATAGTTTACATCACAAAATCATCATCTTCCTCCTCTCATCGGCACCATCACCAAAAAGCTGCACCTCGGCGCCATCTCCTAGACCACAAGCGGGCTCCATCAAGCATCTCCATCGGCACCGGTGGAGTTGTACACACCGCCATCACCACAACTACTTATCGGAGTGTCACCTCGAAAAGTAGAGGACGCAACACGGAACATCCTCTTCCTCTCCGCGATGTCCTCCTTGTAGTCCTTCCACCATTGCAATTGGTCTTCATCCATGTCCTTCTTGGACATCGTCATGTGCTCTTTCTCTTCCACCATGAGTTCGTTCCATACATTTGCCTCTTTGAGCTTGATCATCCTCTCCTCCAACTCGGCCTTGCGCTTTGCTTCTTCACGCTTTGCTTCAACTTGTGCAAGCTTGACCTCTTTCTTCTTCTGGTGATAAGAAGCTTCGTCTCCAATGTCTTCGTTGTCAATTTCTCTCTTGCCTTCATCATGTGGTCCATCTTCTCCCTTAGGCTTGACGCCTCTTCTTCCATCTTCACCCTGAGCTTGCCCTTCTTGGTTCCCTCGGGCTTGCCCAAGTTCCTCTCCTCCTCATCTTCACTATCATCCATCCTTAGCATTGCCGACTTCCTGGGTGCGGTCTCTTGATCCCTCAACTTCCACTTGTCAAAGGTTTGAAGAATTGACCAAACATGCTTAAATGGGAATGGCTTGCCCTTGGAAGCGGCCATCTCCTTGTACCTCATGCCGGCAATTGTCTCCTATCAACCACACATAAATCACATAAGAACCCACCAATAGCATAGTGCACACATATAATCAAAATAGTGAAGAAATATGTACTCACATAGTCACTCTCCACGGTTCCACTAGGTGGTGCATCTATCACTTGGTCCATGGCCGCACTCCAACAAGAACAAGCGGGCTTGATCAACTCCCACCGGCCTTGAAGCGACCGGAAAGTGCGATGGATGAACCCACTATTCTTCGGCTTGATCCTACAATAGACGTCCTCGATCCTTTGCCAATATCGTTTACCGGTTTGATCGGTGCCGGTGGTTGCATCCATTCCTA
Source organism: Triticum aestivum (assembly GCF_018294505.1). Classification (NCBI taxonomy): domain Eukaryota; kingdom Viridiplantae; phylum Streptophyta; class Magnoliopsida; order Poales; family Poaceae; genus Triticum; species Triticum aestivum. Next base: position 413,394,993 of record NC_057809.1, read on the forward strand.
CAGCTGCCCAAGCACGAACCAAGAGGACATCTTCCGCCTCGGTGTAGTTTGTCGACCGCGCGTGTGGGCGGGAAGCGGCGGTGAATGCCTCCTCCCCTATCTCGGCCACCTCCTCCTCGTCATCCCCTTCATCCTCCTCATCTTCCTCCTTTTCCTCCAAGTCGCTACCAGCCCTAAAGGGGTCTAGAGGCGGAGCTCTGAGGTCCACCTCCGCGTTTTGGAGGAGGTCCATGAACGAGGATGGGGTTGCCATTTCCTCAAACACCTCGTGCGCGGCGGGAGGAGGTTTGGTGACGGCGGCCGCCGCGGGCTTCTTCCGCGGCTTGGTCACGGCCGGGGACGAGCCGGCGACCTTGGAGGCCGCTCCTCGCGGCCCATGAGAGGCCGCCTTCGGCCGGCTCTTCTTGGTGGCCGGGGCGGGCGGCGGGGAGGTGGCGAGGGCGGGCGTCGAGGCGGTGACGGTGGTCGGGGCGGCAGGAGGAGGTGCGAGGCCCGCCCGCCGCCACTTGGCCCCGACGTGGGTCGCCGCCACCACGTCGGCCACGGTCGGGTGGGCGGGGGCGGGCGCGGCGGGCGGGGGCGGGGCCCTCCATGGCCGGCGCGGCAGGAGGCGGCGGGAGGAGGAGGCCGGGAGGAGGAGGCGGTTTGCTCCCGCGCGAGCAAGGAGGAGGAGTGCGGGTTGGGGGGCGATTTTCCCCTCAACCCTTACTTCTACATATTGCAAAGTGGTTTGAGGGTTAGACCTCTAAATTTTTTTACGGGTTTGAGGGTTTAGAGGTTCTAGTCTACGGCGTTTTTTTGGCGAAAACTGTAAAAAAGCGGTTATTTTTAGGGGTTTGAGGGTTTGAAGGCTCTACTAGTAATGCTGTAAGTGTCTCAAACTCTCAATGGAGGGAGTACTATATATATTCGAGCAGCAATACAAGTCACAGCTTCAGAAAAACAGTACCCTGTGTTCAGCCCCAGCTCCCCACTGCTTCTCTACTTCAGCTTTTTTTCTAACAGATTGTTTTCAGTTCAACAGCTGTCGTACTCGAATTTCATATTCCACGGAAAACCTTTAAATTACAACAAACACAAAGTCTAACCGACATCAATTCTGTTATTATGGAAGAACAATACAGGTAAATAAATGGGAGTAAAATCTATAAGACAGGCCATATTCTAGGATACCATGCAACTTAAAATATTTGGACTAAACCAGAGCAACATACTGGGCAAATACACCTATTTATATTTTTGGGGTTTGGTACAAAGAAAATCCTGAAGCAGGAAATACCTAAAAGAAGGTTAACATAGAGCTAACACTGTATTAAGGAAAAAAACACAAATAGATTACCACTAACCAGACCTAAAGGCATACCATCTCCTACATTACCAAAGTAAAACTAACACCAGTATCATGAACGGTGAATCAGTGATTGTATCAATTCCCTTGTGAAGTAGGATATCTGGATTCATCACTTTCTGTCCCTAATGTCTTGCTGATCTTCCAGGAAGTATTTGGTATAATATTTAGTTGCTTAAAATTTAAATGCTGACTACCCAAATTACCAAGTTATTCCCATTTTACTCTTCTTCTAATTATGCAATGCCATCGCAAGACAAGAGTTGCATGGAGAATGTGCATGACAATATCTCTTGGGCTCTTTGATCACAAGGTATTTACAGCAGCATGATTTGGCAAACCTGGCAGCTGCAGACTCCTGAAATAAATTACTACACACAACTCCAAAACATTAGAACATCTAAAATGCAGTTTTTTTTTATTACCACAGGTAGTTCATGGAAGCAAAGCAGGAACCAAACTCTTCTTAATTCGCGATAGAGAAGACAAAGTACCAGCACCAACACTGTTAATGGTGAAGCAGTCACTTCACTCACTTGCAGTGCTGCTGGTTTCACTGCACACCCTTGCTGCTAATAATAATTCAGACATCCATAGTACTATTGATACAAAGTAAACTTGGATACACAAAACCATAATAACAATAAAAATGGCAATGCCCAATGATTTTAATTGAAGACAAGCATCACCGGAACAATATCGCCTAACATCACGCACACTGCTCACAGTAACAGCCGACTCTTAATTCCGAAGTGACATAATCCTATAACTTATTCACGTTAGCATCCCACGAGCCCTTATAAAAAACGGCAACACCTTAGTGTTTACCTCTCCCCAAAGCAGCATTAACAATTCTTCAATATTGAGAATGAGCTCAATTCAAACATTCTAACCAAACTGAAACAAAGTACTCTTCAATTAAGCAGGACCCCTCGGCACTTCCTCATCAGTGGATGTCTCAGGTGAGGGCGTTTCATCATCATCAGATTCTTCAGACACGCCTGTTTCCTCAGCAGCAGAATCTTTGAGTTCAAGTGCCTCGGTGGTAGCAGGCTCAGCCTCAGAGACTGGTTCTTCAGCTGTACATTCTGCATGAGGGGTTGTATCTCCGTTATCTGAGCAGAACCCAAGCTCCTTTTCCAGCTTCTTCCATCCGGACAGCATAGTATCAGGGAACTTCTTCATCACCACGTAAATAACCTCCTTCGCCTCAGCCACCCTGCCTCCCTTCGCCAATCCTTCAACAAATCCTTTCATTGTCTTGAAGTCTGGCACCTTGTGCTTGCTCATGCTTTCCCTGAAGATCTCCAAGGCAGTATCAAAATCGCCATGAGCAAACAGCGCTGCAAGCATGTGCTTATATGTGGCTGCATTCGCTGAGCACCCTTTGTCACCTAGCGAACGGTACAGCGCCTTGGCATCCTCCATCTTTCCATCTTTGCAATAGGCAGTCATGAGGAAATTGTAGGTGATGGTGTCTGGCTTTACTCCAGCGGCCTCCATTTCCGCCATCACCTGGAGAACACCTTCGGGCTTGCCATTGAGTCCGTGGTGCATGGCCTTCACATTATATGTTGCATGGTCCGGCTTGCACCCGCTCTCCAGCATCTGCTTCCACAAAGTCTGGGCCTCCTCTACCTTCTTCTGCTTATACATGGAATCAATCATTGTGGTGTAGATGGTGGTGGTCGGCGAGATACCTTCCTCACGCATCCGAGCTATCACTTCGTGTGCCTTGGCGTCATGGCGGACCATACAGTGAGCCTTCACCAGTATGGCGTAGGAGATGGCGTTGGGGGTGATGGAGAACTCCTTGGAGAGCTCCTCGAAGAGGACCGGGACGCGGCGGTGGCGGCGGCACCGGACGAAGGCCGATAGGAGGGCGTTGAAGGGCATCGGCGAGATGGGGGACGGGAGGGACGGCGCGGCGGAGCGGAAGGCTTCGAGGGCCTTCTCGGGGAGGCCGGCGGAGGCGTATGAGCAGAGGATGGCCGAGAGATGCGGCTCGGTTGGGGAAGCTGGGATGTGGGACGAGAGGAGCGCCTCGGCATCAGCATGCCGTCCGGCGCGGGTGAGGCGGCGTGCGGCAAGGGAGAGCGCATGGCGAGTAGAGCCGGCGGAGAGGGAGGCGGTGTCGATGGCCTCGAGGAGGGAGACGGCGCGGTCGGCGTCGTACTCGCGGCGGAGGCGAGTCTTGGCGGCCGAGGACGTGAGGGGGGGCGCAGTGGCGGTGGCGCAGAGCGTGCGGAGGAGGACGTCGGCGCGGCGGCCGCTGCGGCGGCGGAGAAGGGAGGCGAGGGCTGCCATTTTCGGGGGTGGAATTGGATCACAGCAAGGTTTGGGGTTTTAGGTTTTGGGCGACAGAGCACACAGAGCACAGAGTACAGAACAAGAGGAGTCTTGCTATGGAAATGGCCAGTGTTGGGCCTACCTGGGCCGTACTGTACCAATTTTCTTCGCTAAGCCGAAATCCTAAGCCCAGAACGTATCGACGGTCCAACTCCTATACCATCACCACGTTCTCACCGGCCTTCGCCGTCACTGCGCCGGCGCGGCTACCGGCGAACGCCCTCGACTCGTCGTAGCGCTTAAGCTTCCTCTCCCCCGACCTCACACTCCCCAGTCCCCATCGTGTGTCGGAACCGATGCGGCTAGAGCCAAAACCCTAACCCCTCGAAACAGCTGCCTCCTACTCGAGCTGCCGGCATGGACGCGCTCATCTCGGCGGCGCTCGAGGAGGTGTGCGCCCGCCTCTCCTACGGAATCCCCGTCACCGACCTCTGGCCGGCGCTACGCGGGGCGCTCGAGGCGGCCGGCCTCCCGCTCAGCCCCGCCGTCAAGCGCGTCCTGTGGGCTCGCCTTCTCGCGCTCCCCGTCATCAGCCTCGTGGTGGGCGACGGGGATGGATCGCCCGTCGCGCCCGGCGACCCTGCGGAGAAGGACGTGGAGGAGGCCGAGCGGCGGGGCGTGCGGCTGGTGTCGAGCGCGCCGCTCAGGGACAACTTCCTTGGGATGTATGACCACAGGTTCGCCAAATCGGAGCTGAGTGCCGTCCAGAAGGCCGCGCTAGAGCTTGTCGGGGCAAGCAGGTGCGCTCCGATGTACATTTGAGCAAAGTATCATATTGGTTGCTTACTATCTCCCCTTCTTTTCCTATTTATCTGTGCCGAATTTCTGGCCCCCTTCGTTTTTGTACATTTATTTATGCCGACTTACCTGTGATCTTGTAATTCTTTGGGCTATCTTGCTTTGCCAGTCAAATAAGTTCCAGGCCGACATTGGCTCCCTTTGACACGTTTTAAGGGGTTTAAAGCCTGTTTCTTAAGTTTAACCAAGTCAACTGATAGATTTGATTTGGTAAAAGTTGATATGGCATCTCCCTTTGGCCGCTAAAAGTTTCAGGACTACTTTCTCTCACTTACCAAGTTTAGGTAGCATAAAATTCATTTCTCAAATTTAACCACATTCTCCAACACAATTGCTACTGCTTTTTTTTGACCTATCTGTCTTCGCCATAATATATGAATTTGCAAATTGGCAACAAGATATCATGACTTCGGTAATAACACCTGCGATATTTGTTTACCTGTTGTCATAATAGGACTGTTGGTGTAACACAGAATGATCTATGCAAAAAATTTCACATGAAAGGAAACAACTTCCATTTTATTGTAAAAAGCCTTGTATCACAGCGGCTGATAGTTAGACAATCAGCTCTCATAAAGGTGAAAGACAATGGGGCTGAGGGGGAAGAGGTTTCACATAATAAGCAGGTTATTAACACCAACTCATTATATCTGTCCCGATATGCCAAAGACATGAATATGAATTCACAACAAAGAATTGAGATTACAAAACCAGAACTACTGGGGAGCAATGAAGAGACCAACATTGCTTTGCAAGAAGATGGAGCTCTGGCTGTAAATTTGAAGAATGACATATCTGTTCATGATTATCTTCCAGCAATGGAAGCCATATGTGAAAAACTTGAAAATGCCAGTGGAAAGGTTAATTGTTCCCTTCTTTTTCCATTTGATACTCTGTTTTATTTGTTTCTGATTTGCACGTTTGCTAACCTGGGGCAATTATTTCGCTGTAGGCTCTCGTTGTGTCAGATATAAAAGTTGATCTGGATTATAAGATGGCATATGGACACAGAGCATGGAGAAATGTAGGTTTGTTTATTATTGGTTACTGCAGATGTTCTCTATTTCCCTATTTCCTTCCTTATGGAGTGTTCAAAGATTCCTTTTTCTTCAGGTATTGCATAGGCTAAGAGATGCACAGCTTGTTGAAGAATTCGATGCCAAAGTTGATGATAAGGTGATGTCAATGTTTCCTCCTGTTTCATTGTTATTTTCAGTTATTATTTATGCCATTATTTCATATTTTTTAGGGTTCATTCTTGTGGTTGCCCATGAATCTCTAATTAGCAAACCATCTATCTGTTGGAAGTCTGTTCTTCCTGGGATCTCCAATAATGCTAGAGTGCTAGGCGGCACTAGTTACTGTTACTAGCATCATTCAATTCCCTTGTTCAGTTCCTGCTGGAAACTTGCATATTCTTTTAGATCGAAGATTCAATTCGCCCCAAGCCCCAGGTCCATATTTCATCAAATAAACAGAAGCTGAACACATAAGGTGACTCTAGAGCCCAGAGAGTACCATCCAATTTAAAGACAGGAAAGGTCAGACTAGAGACACCACCATGACAGATACAGTCATGGATAGACAGCTATGAACTCATACATATGTAAGGACAGACCCAGTGCATAGAAGCTCCCACACAAGGTGGGGTCTGGAGAGGGATCATAGGAACCTAGACTTACCCCTGCAAAGTGCAATGCAGAGAGGCTGGTTAGAACCCAGGGCCTCTTGGCACAAATGGGGAGGACTTCACCACTGCGCCAGGCCTGCCCTTGAACTCATACATATGTAACAACAATAAAACCATGGATAGACAGCTTATGAATGGCCTTAGTGATTATGAACTGCCTTATTAATTCAAGCAGTTTCATCCACCTTCCGGGCATTCTCCAACTGCAATGCTTCTTTCAGAGCTGCAAGAACACAATTTATTTGGCATAAGACTGCAGAATATTCAACTGCAATGCTCTGCCCTGCTGTACTCTATTACTTTGTTATATTTCTGCATACTTTGTTAATGAACTAGCTAGACCCTTTTCAGGTTGTTCGCTGTTTACGCTTGTTGAAGAAATTTGATCCAGTTGAGTTCCAGTCGAAAAGTACAACCCAAGACTACAAAATTGGCGAGAAACGCCAGGCAAATGATCAAGTTATGGAGCTTCCATTAGAGAACTGTATATATGATATGATCAAAGCTGAAGGGTCAAAAGGTATAACCCTTGTCGAGGTACTTCTCTGACCCTTTCAACAGTACCGCACAGTGCGCTACATTCCCTCATAGCATTGACACATTGCAGTGGTATTCTGCTTCATTTCCAGGAGTACTGCTTTTCTCTGGTAGTTGAATACTTGAATCTAGTTACGAGTCAAAACCAGATGAAATGTTGACAGATTTGGTTGTTTTAGCAACTTCTTAGTTAATTTAGCAACTTGGAGGACATCAATAATTCCCACGTCAAGATAGGACAAGCTCCTGAAAACAAACTTTTACAGCTTACTTTGGTTCTAAACTTAATTTTTTGATGTGCTACAACAGATTGGATAGTGTTCATCCACTTAAATATCTTTCTCAGTACCTATATGGTCTGCATTATCGTTATGACAAATCCCCATAATCCATATTCAAGGATGTGAGAATTTCCATTGTCCAGTTCGAAAGGACTTCCAATGTTAATAATCATAGCTGTAGTTCAACATCTGCACTATCAGGAATACGACGTGTATAGTGGCCTGCAGACTAGTTTGCTACCCACAGCTGTTAAAAAGTTTTAGTCGTAGTGTCATACGGCACTACTGGCAGAATTCTGGTTATACTTGGACATAAACATGTGTCTTAATGTTTTATTAGCAGGCGTATTTGTGCTTGTACCTAGCTCATATTTAGCAGTACTTTTTTTTTGCTTGCTTCTAACTGCATGGCCTTAACGAATTTATTTATTGAAATTTCATTTACTGCCCAACTTAAAAATGACATATGATCTTTTCTTTATGGCATACTCGCACATATGCCCGTGCGTTGCAACGGGAAAAATTGATGTTTTGTGCAAGTATAATGTCCCACGGCATTGGATTCACTATGAAAAAAATGTTGCAACGCTCCTACAAAATGAACATAAAAAATACGATGCAATTTAGCCGTGTTCATATTTTCTTTGTTGGGCATAATCTCCCACTGATTCCATCTAAGTATAATCCTTCCTTTAGTTACCGTGACGTCCTCACCCGTTTTAGTCGGGAATCAAATCCTTCCTTTTCTAATTTATTATCCCCAAGACGTTGAAGCATACAGATCCTTCCTTTTAACTATCCTACCTTTTTACCTCAAGTCCTTCCTTTAATTAGCCTCATCTATTTGAAAATTATATTTATTAAGACCACAATCTTTCTTTTAATTATTCCACCGGTTTACCCAGAATCCTTTTTTTAATTAGCCACATCCGTTTAAATGAATTACCCATAATCCTTTTTTTAATTAGCCATATCCGTTTAAATATTTTATTTTCTTTAATTAGCTCATTTGCTTAAACATGAGGACTGTCACTCATATATTTAGAGTGCGTTGCATCAAAGATCCAGATAGGAGGTCGTGTTTAAATTCCCACAATGTTAATTTATTTTGACCTAATTATTTTTCGCGGACTCTATGAAGCCCATAAAAGGCCCATCGAAATGAAAAGGACTGAACCAAACCAAGAATATATATTCCTTTTAATAGTTGGACTGAACCAAACCAAGAATACCTACTCTCTTTAATAGTAGGTATAGATATAGATATAGATATAGATATAGATATAGAATATTCTTGCCAATACAATAGCCTTCTGATTGTGGTTTCTAATGAAAAATTAGCTGCATGCCACAAAACGTCCTTGCACTATGAACCCAACAATGTGTTGTTGGTGGTGAATATACAAGGCATCTTTAGTGCACATCATTATGTAATACACATTGGTGTTGTTTATCTCATCTAATGTGGCATATTAGTTCTTTGTATTTCCTGAAATTAGTAACTTGTGTTCTCATATTATATACAACCAGCTTGGCAAACGTCTTGGGCATAAGAATTCTAGAAGGCTTCATAAAAGAGTGTCATCCATGCGCCAAAAATTCAATTTGACTTGGGATGCTGAAGTTTCAGATAAGACATCTCAGTACCGAGTTTGGACTTCAAAAGACTTTTTGCACTACAAATCTGGTACTGCTCTGCAAAGTTTTGAGGCGCTCCCAGGTGATCATGTCAATCGTTCCGATTCGTGGTCACTAGTTCCATCTAGCGGATTGGATTCTCATAGCTCTCATGGCAACAATAATGAACTCTTGTATGAAGCGGAATGCCATGATGAGCCAGTTGGACATTCTCTCCAAAGCAGTCATGAAGCTTGTGTTGGAGTTTCCCAACTAGTTAAACAAGGTACAGTATCTAAATTCCTGTCGCTAACTGTGTATTCTCTCTGCGCTTTACATTTGTTTGTGAACTGCAAGCTGCTGTAAATGCTTATGGTACTTGACTATTTGTCCACAAAATTTTAAATATCATTGGCTTCCACAGATTTGAGTTATGACCACTATCCAACAAAATCATGTGCATGAGTTCCCAAAATTATCACATATGGAAGGGTATATTGTACAAACATGCAAAATTTCAAGACCACAATACATTGTATTTGTGTGATATGAAAAAGACATACTCTGTGAACACTATGCAATCTATATTCACTGAATACTATGAAATTTCAAACACCCTCTACCCTAAATTTTTCAGATAGTTCAAAACTTCTTTTATGATTTTCACACATTTGCAACATTTAGGGAATTCTTACCTAATATGTCTGCAATCAATAAGTATTGCAGCAACCTTGAGTGTACAAAATATTTCCTATTTTTATTTATCTGTTGCCCTTTTTGTATGTACCCTCTCAGCCTCTCCATTGTTTCTCTAAGACACAGTTTGACTTAGAATGGTCTATGGTCTTCTTTAATCCTGACCATTTAATTTATTTCACAGAACATTTTTTTAGTAATGGCAAAATCATGATCGTAAAAAGGACTTTGAAATGCAAATCTACCGGTACCATTTTGGTGCCAGCCAACCTATATATTATTTCCATTCTGAATAAATGTTGGTAGAAAATTACAAAAAATGAACCTCAAAATACATGGATGCATTATTAAAATGTGTAGATTGCACAAAACCACATGTTTAGGTCATATGGGTTGTAGAGAGGAAATACTGGCCAGTTAAATGCAGATAATCACATGTTTTCTCTTCTCTTTTAGATAAACTTGCTTTGGGTCGGAAGAAGCATCGGTGCCCCCCTTCAACTTCTGATGATCGACGACAGAGAAGGATTCTACACATGTTGAAGGTGCTTGCTAAGTATTCATCAATCAGTTTTTTTCATATGAACCATCTGTTCAAATACAAATGTGCCCTAAATTACCACTTTTACCGTGCTTGATCTGTGGCATGAAGTAACGCTTGCTCTTGACTGATGCACTTCACAAGTTCACAAGGACATTAACATCGCCTGTGTCCTACTTGCATACCTTTAGTTGCATTGCTTTGCAAACATGAGCTCAGTTTATGTATTGTAACCATTTTCGTGCACTTTTTTTTACAATTTACAGGAACATGACATGGTCTAAGCTTTCTGTAAACACTAGTAATTACAACAACAACAACAACAACAACAACAACAACAAAGCCTTTAGTCCCAAACAAGTTGGGGTAGGCTAGAGGTGAAACCCATAAGATCTCGCAACCAACTCATGGCTCTGGCACATGGATAGCAAGCTTCCACGCACCCCTGTCCATAGCTAGCTCTTTGGTGATACTCCAATCCTTCAGGTCTCTCTTAACGGACTCCTCCCATGTCAAATTCGGTCTACCCCGCCCTCTCTTGACATTCTCCGCACGCTTTAGCCGTCCGCTATGCACTGGAGCTTCTGGAGGCCTGCGCTGAATATGCCCAAACCATCTCAGACGATGTTGGACAAGCTTCTCCTCAATTGGTGCTACCCCAACTCTATCTCGTATATCATCATTCCGGACTCGATCCTTCCTCGTGTGGCCACACATCCATCTCAACATACGCATCTCCGCCACACCTAACTGTTGAACATGTCGCCTTTTAGTCGGCCAACACTCCGCGCCATACAACATTGCGGGTCGAACCGCCGTCCTGTAGAACTTGCCTTTTAGCTTTTGTGGCACTCTCTTGTCACAGAGAATGCCAGAAGCTTGGCGCCACTTCATCCATCCGGCTTTGATTCGATGGTTCACATCTTCATCAATACCCCCATCCTCCTGCAACATTGACCCCAAATACCGAAAGGTGTCCTTCCGAGGTACCACCTGGCCATCAAGGCTAACCTCCTCCTCCTCACACCTAGTAGTACTGAAACCGCACATCATGTACTCGGTTTTAGTTCTACTAAGCCTAAACCCTTTCGATTCCAAGGTTTGTCTCCATAACTCTAACTTCCTATTTACCCCCGTCCGACTATCGTCAACTAGCACCACATCATCCGCAAAGAGCATACACCATGGGATATCTCCTTGTATATCCCTTGTGACCTCATCCATCACCAATGCAAAAAGATAAGGGCTCAAAGCTGACCCCTGATGCAGTCCTATCTTAATCGGGAAGTCATCGGTGTCGACATCACTTGTTCGAACACTTGTCACAACATTATCGTACATGTCCTTGATGAGGGTAATGTACTTTGCTGGGACTTTGTGTTTCTCCAAGGCCCACCACATGACATTCCGCGGTATCTTATCATAGGCCTTCTCCAAGTCAATGAACACCATATGCAAGTCCTTCTTTTGCTCCCTATATCTCTCCATAAGTTGTCGTACCAAGAAAATGGCTTCCATGGTCGACCTCCCAGGCATGAAACCAAACTGATTTTTGGTCACGCTTGTCATTCTTCTTAAGCGGTGCTCAATGACTCTCTCCCATAGCTTCATTGTATGGCTCATCAGCTTAATTCCACGGTAATTAGTACAACTCTGAACATCCCCCTTGTTCTTGAAGATTGGTACTAATATACTCCGTCTCCATTCTTCTGGCATCTTGTTTGCCCGAAAAATGAGGTTGAAAAGCTTGGTTAGCCATACTATCGCTATGTCCCCGAGACCTTTCCACACCTCAATGGGGATACAATCAGGGCCCATCGCCTTGCCTCCTTTCATCCTTTTTAAAGCCTCCTTCACCTCAGACTCCTGGATTCGCCGCACAAAACGCATGCTGGTCTCATCAAAGGAGTCGTCCAGTTCAATGGTAGAACTCTCATTCTCCCCATTGAACAGCTTGTCGAAGTACTCCCGCCATCTATGCTTAATCTCCTCGTCCTTCACCAAGAGTTGGCCTGCTCCGTCCTTGATGCATTTGACTTGGCCAATATCCCTCGTCTTCCTCTCTCGGATCTTGGCCATCTTATAGATGTCCCTTTCACCTTCCTTCGTGCCTAACCGTTGGTAGAGGTCCTCATATGCCCGACCCCTTGCTTCACCAACAGCTCGCTTTGCGGCCTTCTTCGCCATCTTGTACTTCTCTATGTTGTCTGCACTCCTATCCAGGTATAGGCGTCTGAAGCAATCTTTCTTCTCTTTAATCGCCTTCTGGACATCATCATTCCACCACCAGGTATCCTTATCTTCGCTTCTCCTTCCCCTGGACACTCCAAACTCCTCCGAGGCCACCTTACGAATGCAAGTCGCCATCTTCATCCACACATTGTCCGCATCCCCTCCTTCCTCCCAAGGGCCCTCCTTAATGACCCTCTCCTTGAACACCTGAGCTACCTCCCCCTTGAGCTTCCACCACTTCGTTCTAGCGACTTTGGCACGCTTATCCCGCTGGACACGAATCCGAAAGCGGAAGTCAGCAACCACCAGCTTATGCTGGGGTACAACACTCTCTCCAGGTATCACCTTACAGTCTAGGCACGCACGCCTATCTTCTCTTCTCGAGAGGATGAAATCAATCTGGCTAGAGTGTTGGCCACTACTAAAAGTCACCAGATGTGATTCTCTCTTTCTAAAGAGGGTGTTAGCTACAATCATGTTGTAGGCTAGAGCAAAGCTTAAGACATCTTCTCCTTCTTGATTCCTGATGCCATAGCCAAAGCCCCCATGCGCCCCTTCAAAACCTGTGTTAGATGTACCCACGTGGCCATTGAGGTCTCCTCCTATGAAGAGCTTCTCACCAATCGGTACACTCCTAACCATGTCTTCCAGGCCTTCCCAGAACTCCCTCTTGGTGTTCTCATTGTGGCCTACTTGCGGGGCATACGCGCTGATAACATTGAGAACCAAGTCCTCAACTACCAGCTTGACCAGGATAATCCGGTCCCCACGTCTCTTGACGTCTACCACTCCATACTTGAGGCTCTTGTTGATCAAGATGCCTACGCCATTTCTGTTTGCAGCCGTCCCCGTGTACCACAGCTTGAAGCCGGTATCCTCCACCTCCTTCGCCTTCTGTCCTCTCCATTTGGTTTCTTGGACGCAAAGGATATCAACACCTCTCCTCACCGCTGCATCAACTAGCTCCCGAAGCTTCCCTGTCAGAGACCCTACGTTCCAGCTACCTAAGCGAATCCTCCTAGGCTCGGCTAGCTTCCTTACCCTTCGCACCCGTCGAGTCAAATGCGAAGACCCTTGCTCATTTTCCACTACACCCGGGCGCCGATGTAGCGCGCCACTAAGGATGCGACGACCCGATCCTCGCTCACTTGCCACCGTATCCGGATCAAGATACGGCGCGCCACTTGGGGGGTGACGGCCCGGCCCTTGCCCACTTTCCACCACACCCGGGTTCCGATGTGGCGCGTCGCTGAGAGGGTTACGCCCCAACGAAAATCTTTTGGGTTTCATCTCCATAAGAGTGGCTGAGTTTTTACGTTGGCTCGCCAAGCCTATCACAACCCTCCTCCTTTACCCGGGCTTGGGACCGGCTATGTTGAGACAACATAGGCGGAGTTTAAACACTAGTAATTACAATTAAACTAATTTAATTGTAAGTGTTACTTTGTGCAATATGTTGTTTTCGGCAATTGTATCATAAGCCACAAAATCCCCTTCTCATTTTACCCTTTTTAATAGGACTTCAATTATCTGTTCACTTCGTGCACCAATCATTTGAAACTGCTGAAATGTGTTCATTAAGAGTTCTTTTAGTGAAAAAAAAACCCAACCCCCTTCCCTAGTAGTCACTCCTTTTGTCACTTACCACCCTATTAAGTTATTCGGGTCCATTGACTCATCTATAAATCATTCTACCATCTTAAGACACTCTTGGAGGGTTCATTTATCTCATTTTCTCACGAATTTCTCTTGAATTCGTGACACGTCAGCAGCCACAGACGAATGGGATCGAGCAGACAGCCTCGTCTGGTTTCTCTCCGTCTTTCTTAACAGTAGCTTCCCTCTTTCCTCACTGTGGCGTCGCTGTAGGTGAGACTGATATGGCTGTGTCCCTGTGTATCCCATGTGTCATGTGACATTGGGATGGTTGCATGGCCTCTAGTATGTCATGCTTCAATAAAAACCACCAGAATTTCACGATAAATTGTAAAAATGAACAGGTAGGTGGGTATATCTATGGTAAAATGCTTACTGGTGATGCTAATAAACTAGAATGGCTTATAGGAGGCTACATTATCCCATGTAAAACTATGTCTGCCTGTGGATTTCTGGCCTCAATATTCCTTATACCAGCATGCTTCTATCTGGGAAGTACAGCTCTATGGTACCAGTACAAGACTATCATCCTTCTTTCTTTTTTAATGTTTCATGTTTATCATTTATTTATTCCTCTTCATTTTTTTATTTGTAATAAATGAAAGCACTTCATAGTTATCTTAGTTGGACTTACAAGAAGTAACATCATTTTTTGTTCATTTGTGTACACATGGTCATGTCCATGCATGTTCATGCACCCTTGAATGTCTTCTTGCATTTCATTGTTTTGCACCTTTTCTTCCTTTGCAGAAAAAGAAATTTGTGCTAAAGGTGGAGTTACATAAATGGTTAGAGAGACTTGAAAAGGAAAATGGCAAAATGATGGATAGGAAAACATTGGCTCGCACGTTGAATAAGCTTCAGCAAGAGGGCAGCTGTAAATGTATCAAAGTCAGTGTCCCTTTGGTTACAAACTACACCCGCAATCGTCTCATTGATGTAATACTGCATTCTTCTGTTGGGGACTTATCACCAGAACTTGTTGATCAAATTAGGATGAGGCAACGGAACTTTGACACTGAAACTCGTTCTGGTGCAGCAGCTAAACTGAAGCAAAATCAACATAAGACAGCCATACCTGGTCTGAGGATTTCACGCAGAATTAAGGATAACAAACCGTTAATAATAGAAGCTATGCATGCCAATGGATTTATAGGTGCAAAAATGATCCGGGTGAAGCTGTTCCATAAATTTCTGTGGGCATATGTCAGTTGTTTGCCAGGTTGCTGCATACCAGCTGGTTATGCCGAAGAAGGGCAGCATGCCAAGGACCTTAATCAATCATCTCCGTTATTTTCGATGGCAGCGGCTATAAATGAAATGCCTGTCGAACTCTTTCTACAAGTTGTGGGATCAGCCAAGAAAATCGATAACATGATAACTAAGGTGCTTTCAGAACTTCCTACTGAGGAATACAACCAGCTCATGGACACTCATGCTAAGGGACGACTCTCACGCTTAATAAATATTTTAGATAAGCTCAAGGTAATGTTCCTTGTCTTCGATGTTTGCGAGAATCTAGAAAATTAGGCGTTTTTAAAGGAAAAAACTAAGAATACAAACCTGAAGTTCTTTTATGTTGATATTTGCCTGATGCATATTCTTATTTAGCAAAGTCAACTTCATGTTTATTGCGATTCAACTTCCATGGTATCTTAATTCACTAGGGCACAGCGGACTTGTAATGACCCAGTTCTGCACTTCTGTGGCTTTGTTTGCTAGTTGCTCCAACTTGCAAATGAACTTGTAGATGAGTCAGGTGTACCATCAGATGCTGCGCCTACACATTCAATGGAGCTCAGGCCTTACATTGAAGAACCAATAAGAAGAATTCTTCCATCATCCCATGTTAATTTGAATCATCGCCCAAAAATTCGGCATGATTTTGTGCTTTCAAAGCAGGAGTTTGTTGATGCTTACTGGGAAACATTAGAGTACTGCTATCTGACAGCTGGCTTGACTGAGCCGTTAAGTGCTTTCCCTGGCTGTTCTGTACCTGAGGTTGGTTATCATTGATGTGCATTGTTGCAATATTATCTCAAAATAGTACTCCCTCCGATCTATAATTAGTGTTGTTTTAGTTCAAATTTGAACCAAAACCACGACACTTATTATGGATCGGAGGGAGTAATATTTTACTGTTGGTTTACCTGTTACCATCTTTAAATGCTCACTTGCTTTCTTATCCCGTTATGTACTTCGAAAATAATATGTGTATATATATTTGTCAAAATTTGACTGCTGCATCATTGACTTAACTGTATAGTTCTGTTTACACTAACTTATGTTTCATTCTCTACACGTCTTGCATTTCATTGTCCTTTCTGGTTGTGGTAAATGGTTTTGCCTGTAAGACCCTTTCAGCTAAAATGTTCCTGCTCATTTGAACGTGCAATGCTGGTCTGTTTTATAAATTCACGGCCTTCCAATTTTACCTTCTGAATATATCTCAGTATCGTATTTGGCTGCTGATGCTGTTAACTGCTCCATCAATATTCATGATTTGGTGTTGCATTGCTGGCTGCTGCTGCCCAAATCTAGTCAACAGTGTCGGCAGGATCTCGATATTGTCATACTGATATGTGCTTTTTAGTTCCTTGCTAATATGCTCTTCTTTTATCATAAATGTTGCCAACTGCAAGCATTTTGCCAATTGCCATTTTTTGTTATATAATCTGGAAACAATATTTTCTGGCATTGGCAGTTCTAGTTTATCAAGCTTTATATCGTACCATGTTTCATGCAGGTTTCTCATCCTCGTTCATGGAGTTCTCGTAGAGTAATGACTATTGAACAACGGCGGGAGTTACAAAAGCGTATTAGAAAAATCAGTGAGGAGGGGAGAATTCCTTTCAAAGATTGTCTTGTAATCGCAAAAGAGTTGAATCTCTCTCTAGAGCAGGTATGAGCTTGTAATTTCCCTCCATCTTCATGTGAGGGCAATTTATTTGCAGCATTAGTCTGAATAGTATTTGACTTGGTTTTGCACTACCATTGAACTTATATGCTAGTGCTTTTCTACAACTTTGTGTTTTCGGGCATTCCATATTGAGGAAGGGAGAAAATATATATTTCGAATTAGTTAAATCCAACGGAAAAATTAAAATGAAGGGTCAGCACAAAACCAGATAAATTGAACATCAGATTAAGTAGGAACCACCTAATGCCTCAGCAATTACATACTCCCTCCGTTCCATAATGTAGTGCATATAGAATTTTTGAAAAGTCAAACCTCGCAAACTTTGACCAAGTTTGTGGAGAAAAAATGTTTGCATCTAGAATGCCAAACATATATCATTACATTCATCATAAGATGTAGTTACATATTTTATATATTTGGTATTGCAGATATAGATAATTTTCTCTATAAACTTGGTCAAAGTTTGACTTCTGAAAAAAAAATCTATATGCACTACATTATGGAGTGAAGGTAGTAGTTTGTTGCTGAGGCAATCCTATGGTCTACACCCTTCTTACATACTGTAATCAAGATGGAAGTTGACCACACGGTAGTAAGTTCCATCATGTGCCCCCTTTGTCATGGAAATTGGGCATGCGACGAATGCTGAGCACGGGAAGGTGGGCGCTGCTCTAGTACCACCTGAGAGAGTAGAAAGCATTTCAGGAACAAGTCCAAATGTGTGCAACTGCTCATACAAAGGAACATCATGAACTGTTGAAGGAATAACTTTAATAAGACCCGCTAAATGTTTTTAGAGACATATAGAAAACCAAAGGCAGTAATAACTTGATCCAAATATCTAAGGGGCATGGTGTGTAAATTCCAAAGGATAACAAGAACTGTAGTTTTGTATTTGGACTTCTGGAGGAAATTTAATTCAAATTTTCTTCTTATTGGAGTAGAAAATTGAATTACTAAATGTCTGCTTGGGTTTAGCTACCACAGTTGAATTGAGTTTGTAAAAATGGAGGCCCAATGTGTTTCCAAGTTGAAATGGAATTGGGCTTACAATTCAACTTTCTGTTTGGTTGTGCTAAAGAATCCACAGATAACATATAGGTCACCACCCAAAACCAAATCATATTTGGCTGCCGGAGAAATGGAATCACACAAGTGGTCGAGTGGCTTCGCCGTGAATGCTCCCCGGTGGCAGCAGAAGAGGTGGTGGGAGCTGGTTGGCGACGGAGGCTGTGGGCTGTTGCCACCCGAGCCGAAGACAGGGATGAGGAAGAAACAGTTCATGATGTCGGATGTACTTGAGATCTCGCTGGTTGCTGTCAGTGCCACAGGCTGCCATCTGAGCGTTATCCCCACCTAATAACTCAAAGGTGGAGGAAGAAGCAACCATTGTCAGAGGGGAGAATAAAGGAGGCGGCCAGAGGTGGAGGATGGAGATGCTGTACCAGATCCTGATGGAAGGAAGGGAAGAAGCAAGAAGATGAGGCGAGCGACTGTAGAGGTAGATGGAGGCAGGGGGCCTGTGGAGGTCAAGGGGACACGGGCTGACTGGTGGCCGGTGGCGGAGGTTGACAAAGGCACGGCATCGGATATGAGAGGAAGTAGGGGCGGCCTTCGAGCAAGCAGATCTTGCATTCAATTCTAAAGAATTCAGAGTGTTATTGCTCAGTACTTTGCAAGGCCTTCCCTCCCACCCCCCCCCCCCCCCCCCCCCCCCCCCCCAAAAAAAATTCCGCTTCCAGATCCTAATAGCATTTGAACAGCCGATATTCAGAAGACTCGATTTGAGTTCCTGAATTCCAAGTCTAGTTCCAACATCCAAGCAGGGTGTAATACAATATGGCTGACCTCATATAACTAAGAGTATAATTTTGACAAGCTAACATAACAAAAATGTGCAGTCTGTCTCTTTTGATTTGTCAAGGTTAAAGTTTGACTCCGCGTCACGAAATTCATAACTAGGCAGGCTTGCTTGTTACACTCTGCACTGTGGGATGAACGGGCAGATGGCCTCTTTAAGCCTATCCTAGTGAATCTTCATTTGACTTATTTTCTGCCATGCACATGCGTGTGCTCTTCGAAGTTTATGTGGCACATTTTTTTTCCGAACATGTACTTAAATGCATGCTATTTTGTATTAGAAGAAACCGTCAAGAAGGCGGCAAAAGTATACAAAACCACCAAAAGTGGCTGTCCTAAAAACCAAAACTAGAGGTATGAAACAAATAAAAACTAAACTGCCTAGCTAACCAAAACAGAAAGGAAACTAGGGGTGAGGGGCTAGTATTTAAGGAGCTCTGGCATACAATGGCAAAGTCAGAAGATCCTTTGTTTCTGCTAGTTTCCGGAGATCAGCTTTGCTGAGGATGCTATCAGCCAGTGATTGGCCAGTTAACTAGCTCATGGTATGATACTATAAATGGAATTGAACAACAAATCTGAGCCCAGTGCCCCAGTGGGAGGTAGGCAGGGAGGGGATTTAGGCCATATTGCAAACCCTGACTGCTGCTGCCAGTCATTGTACCTTTATTTTTCGCATCTTACCCACAGTACAGAAAGGGAATTAGGGAACTCGAGAGAGTACTTAAGCCTGATGGCATACCCCAACAGCTTCCACTTGTCTGGTCCTTCCTACCTTGCATCTGCATCTGCTGCTGCTCTCTGCCCTGCTGCTTGTTGTGGCGGCTGCTGCTGTTCGTGGTGGAGGCCTGGTAATATTAGGGCACAGGATTTAATGTATAGGACCACACTTAGAGAAGATACAACATTCATAGCATATGATTTGTTGATACTAATGAACCATGAAAAATCATGGAGCAATTGTAGCATATCTCCAACACAGGTCCACCTTTATTTCCTTTTTATGGCTTTCTTCACATATGGCCATGATTTTTTCAAGCAGCCATATCTTAATTAGCACAACACGCAGGACTTTTTTTCCATTGTGTTGGTACAATAAAAATATACAACTGCTAATTGTCTGATATGTGTAGATAGGCTACTCATAAGGTGTAAAAATTATATGGTCAGGAAGGCATTTTCTTGCATTTTTTCTTCAGTTTCAGTTAGTAATAGTGTCCTTAATTGCTTATCCTGTCAGCAGTCACTGCCTGCTTGTTTCTTAAGTTATGATTGTTTCATTATCCTAGTTAAAATATTGTTTATATCTGATTTGTTTTGTCCATTAGTTCCTATTCAGTATTACTGACTGGCAGGATTTTTTCTATTAATGTAGGTGCTTTGTGTTTCGTACTCTCAGAATAGACAGCTCAGCTTTCCTACACAAAAGCAGCAACGAGCTAGTTCTGGATCGATCTGTCAGAAAAGGAAAAGATCTGCTAATAAGGTTACCCTACGGTTTATTAAACAAAAAGTTGAAGCCAGTGGATCCTCTGGAAAGGCATCAACCCAGTCTACCCTGGATGAGGGATTACCAGGGAGCATTTATGCATCATCCACTGGTAAAAAGTTCATGTGGACATATGAATCTGACAGGTATAGTTTCATTTTGCACCTACTACAGACCTTACTACTGGAGCTAAAAAAATGTTTTGGAGCCTGATCGGTTATTATTATCTGCAGAAAACTGCTGATGATCTACACTAGATTTTGTGCAGCACGCGGACCCAAATGTCAATGGAACACTCTCTCTGGTCTTCCAGCTGCACCACCTACATGTCGTAGAAGGATGGCATATTTAAATAAAAACATAAACATAAGAAAAGCTGTCGTCCGAATCTGTAGCCTTCTCAGAGAGGAAAGGAGATCGAAAGAGAGGGAATTCCATTCCCATATGTCAAATTCTAGTCATGAGAACTGTGTGGATTCAGATTCTGAGATATTCAATTGGGATTATTTTGAAGATCCAGAAATAAAAAATGCACTTGATGAAGTCCTTGAATTCATCCGAGTAGAAAACGTGAACCAGACCAGGGAAGTTGAGCCTAATAATTCAAAGTGCAACAATGATAATAATGCCAATGAGGAAATTCCAAGTGGGCAGAAAGAGCAGGTAAGTAATTGTCATTTAACCTCAACTTCCAACCTATGTTTTGGTTAATACCGATCTTTCACCTTGAATTAATCAGGTTATGCAAGGTGTTACCAGTACAAGCGCTGCAGTTCCAGAAACTGGATCATGTGAGCTTGCAGAATTGCCTAGACAATCAAATGCACCCCATGCTAGTAACAGCGTGGACGGTCCCTGTGCATCTGATGAAAACATCATTAAGGTCAACAAAGATGAAACTACTAGAAGATATGGATGCAAATCTTTAGCAGTTGCCAATGCGATAGAGCTTCTGAAGTTGGTTTTTCTCAGCACATCATCAGGATCAGAAGTACAAGCTTCATTAGCTACAACCCTCCAGCTTTATTCACAGAGCGAAATTGTGGCTGCCTTTTCCTTTCTTAGTGAGAAGAAGTTCACGGTTAGTATTTGCGGACTTATGCAGTTAAGTTCCCATTGAACATTGAATATCCAGTCTCTGCTATTGTTCAGTATGCTCAGCCCAGCTCAGGTCTTTTGAACCATATTAACTCCACTTGCTTGCAAAGTGCAACATTTAGCTTCATTGCTTGTGAAACCTAGATATTTAACCATGGTTTGTGATCACAAAAATTATACTTCATCTGAAGCATGGTCCTATCAGTCCATCACAAATCACCATTCAGAAAGTAACTCGATATAGAACTAACATGTACAAATATAAGCTTGTGGTGGGGGAATAGCATGAACGTAGATGTTGGGTTCTGATGTTGATAACTGGAAATTCATTATGAAGCCGGAATCTAAACACGATGTGCTTGCCTGGCTAACGTTGTCTGGATTTATGAATGTGGTGATCAATGCTGCATGCACTTATGTTTATGCCCGTGTTATCACAGCCTTTACTTTCCCCATGTTATAAGCACCTGAGTTTGCAGTGGAGCTATGCTGATAATCTTTATTCTTAGCATGTGCTGTAAAGGATGATTAGTCTGTTCAGCATCTTCACTGTTATCCTGCCTGTAATCATGCCAGGAATCATAGAGTTCCTTCAGTTCTGTAATGAGCTGGAGCAGACAGTTTGATTTAAGTCTAATATGTGATATAAGACAACAGTTAATTTGTACCGCTATTCTTACTTCTCACTGCATTTTGCAGGTTAGTGGACATGGAACAAAGCCATACACCCTTTCTAGAAAATTCTTCTTCAAGGCTTCTCATTCACCCTTCCCATTTGGTTCTGGAAAAAAGGCTTCTGAATTTTCCAACTGGCTTATAGGGCAGCAAAGGAACACTGCAGACAATAGAATTTATTTGTATCCAGATGTAGAATGTGGAGAAATTGTTTATCTCTTTTCGCTGGTTTCGTCTGGAGAGTTGTTCATTTCACCTTCCTTGCCAAGCGAAGGAGTTGGTGATGCTGATGGGCCTAATAGTTCCAATCCTTTGGTTGAAGATACCAGTGGACTAAATGATGGTACTCACAAACGCAAGGCTGATACGGTGGAACAGGAAAGCAGTGCGGCTAAGAAAAACAAGCTTTGTTACCGCCGTGAGAAAGGTTTCCCTGGTATCCAAGTTGCTCTGAATCAGGAGAGAATTGAAACAAGCTATCTCACTCAAGAGTTACATGATAAAGAGTGCCTTATTTTTAGTTTAGCTCAGGAAATGA
This sequence comes from Triticum aestivum, assembly GCF_018294505.1. Classification (NCBI taxonomy): domain Eukaryota; kingdom Viridiplantae; phylum Streptophyta; class Magnoliopsida; order Poales; family Poaceae; genus Triticum; species Triticum aestivum. The sequence continues at coordinate 413,417,318 of NC_057809.1, forward strand.
GCATGAAGGATGTTGATTCACAGGTTGAAAGCCCCAACACGTTACTGTATTTAAACAACTCCAGTTCATGTCGACATATGCTGTCTGAATCTCATTTGGAAAGCTCTTATAATGGATGGCCTTGGGATGCTATGAAAATATATGCGGACCAGTTACCATCATTATCTTGTAATCAAAATGAATCGTCCATATTGTCTTCTGATCTGTTCAGAAATGCATTTTATGTTATTTATCAAGGTGGCGAAGGAGGAGTTAATTTGAGAGAATTGTCACGGGAACTGCATCCATTAGGTACTTGCTGTTCTCATGAATAATCATTTGCGTAGTTTTTTATAACTTACTTGTTGCATAAGGTACAGTCTTTTTTTTTGGTAGGTATAGTTCATTTTTGTTTTGATCTTATCCAATGCAGGCACACAGTTAGTTGATGTGATTGTTCATACACTCAAGAGATTTCATCTGGCCATGGAGGTAAATCTATAAACTTTTGTATAATAGACTAGTTGTGTACTTGTTTATCTACATATTTATCACTGTTTAGCAAGAGGTCATTCAATTCACTTCATTCAACACCTAGTTGTGACTATTTCCACTGTGTTCTGGTTTGTTATCAGTTGTCTATAAAATTCAACTAACAGATTTATTACCAACATACACTTTCTTTCTTCATATTTATAGAAATCTGTAGAGGGTAACATAGCTAAAAATGTACATCTGTAGGATTCTGCTACAAACTTTTGGTCATGCCAGTGGAATAACAGAGAAAACATGAAAAACAAAGTCGAATGTGTACACTCAAAATTCTTCAATTTTTTTACTATACATAAAGCATTTTAATTTTAAAATGAAATCGGTTTTCATATTTTTCAAGCATGTGTATTGGAGACCTTGCAGATCTATCAAACAACAAATAAAAAAGAGCAGAGGAGTATATATATGCTTCATAGATGTGAGAGAATGTAGCACCTTGTACATACTAGGCACTTCTTTTTTTGTGGGAAGTACGTACATACTAGGCACTTTAACTGTGGTAAGATGGAGAAAACCAAGTACAGATCATGTGGCATTCTTCAATCCTGTGGTGTTCACCTTTTTTAAGGATGCTAGCTGTCTTGCCTGTTTTCTTTCCTTTTTGAGATGAAGCCTTGAGTTGTTAGAGCAATGCATTACTTTTAAAATTCGAAGCTATCCACGGCTTCTGTTATTTCATCCCTATTTATTCATATATGGGAGTCACCATGTCTGCTCAATTGTATTTCATCCCTATTTATTCATATATTGGAGTCACCATGTGTGCTCAATTGCTTTATAGGTCAATGCGTACGATGGTTTCCAGATCGTTGACTCATTACATAAGTCAAAGTATCATATAACCACACTTGCAGAATACAGCCATTGCAGCTGTTCACAAACTCCAGGTTCGCAAATAATGAAGACTGGAGGCACAGAAAATGTATTGAAAGAGAAGCATGCCATGTCTAGTAAGCAGGGAACTGTAAAAAAACTTGGTGATGGGCACACAGTCACAATTATTAGTGGTGAAAGCAAGTCAAGTTCATCTCATATGTGCAATCAAAATTGTGGAGATAAGGAAATACTGTCTACTCCATCACAAGACAACATGGAGAGTGATTGCTGCCATGCTTGTGGAAGGCATATTTATCACCCTATATTGCCATGGATAAATGGTGATGGCAGCATCAATAGTACCGTCTATGAAGGTTTAACTCGTCGAATTATTGGCTATGTGATGCAATATCCAGGAACAGTAGAGGTGCGTATCTATTTTTATCATTTATATCTGCTTTTTATGTATTTGGAAAATTTTGTGTACCACTAATTGTGAACTCTTGAATCAGCCCTAATTCATAATGATAGTGTATTTTGTCATGATTTTGACCAAGCATCCTGTTATTAAGATCGTAGGAAAACTTGTTTTACTTCACGCATTCCAAACAACTTAACATGTGAAACCTATACTGAGAGAATTGCAGCTTTCAAGTCGTAGTTCGAAAAGAATGCACCGTTGCTTTGTAAAACAAACATATTCCTTATACACGAGAACCAAACTTATTATGTTTGTGTCCTTACTTTTTGAGGAAAGGTGACACTTCACACATTTACAAGAAAAATCTCAGGTCTTCCTATTCGTATGGTCTTCGAAATTGCGTTATGTTTAACCTATCGTTGTCAACATGGTTATGTTAGAAGTTCTGATCGTATGCTTTGCTGTTATGTTAGGAGGATGTTATCCACAAGATGGATGTATTGAATCCTCAGGTATATTACCTTTGTCTATTTGTGCCAGTATCATCTATATTCAAACGATTGCTGTTTAATGACAATGATGTACGCTTTGCCTCGTACATTGTCTTGCTGTTTTCGCAGACATGCAGGACCTTGTTGGAGAAGCTGACACTTGATAAACACCTCTATGTTCGGGTGTTCGAAGAACCTGTGCCTACGGCTCCCACCATATTGCAGAGTCTTTTCAGTCGGGACACCTGTACACAACCATGCAAGCGTAGAAGGCGTTACTTCTCTAACTCAACGAGCACATTCATGTTATAAGAGGAACTTGGTTTGTGTGCGAAGTTTTGAAAAGCGTTGCCTTGTCTGCTTGTGTGGAATTGTAAACTACATCCGCGGTCACTGAATTTGAGGCATATATTCTTTTTGGTCACTGGACTTAAATATACTCGAAATATGTTCACTAAGAGCTTCTGAGTTGCACTTCATCCTCCTGTGAGGACTCGTTGTCTCTCCCTGCCAATGCCGGGGGTCCAATCCTGTGGGAAATGAATCAAACGCTTGTGGATGTTGTAGACCTTCTGTCACATCCTAGATTTTTCCCAAATCTGGTATGTTAAAATTTTCACAGGATTTTTTTTAGGAAACACCCATGTTTGCCTAGGATTTCATTATGATTGACTTTGAATTGTTTGATTGTTTGCCTAGAAGAATGAAAATCCAAATGCAACTAGTGAAACCATAGGAAGCCTTAGTAGGAACCCAAGCTATTTTGAAAATATTGTTTGGGCAAAAGTATTTATTTTACAATAAGTCCCAAGTAGTATTCAAGTCGTGATGATTCTCCCAAAAGAATTGAGTTGGATTCATTTGAGTCAATTCAGGACCAAAAGGAATTATTCAAAAATGGCTTTGCATTTTATGTAGCAGGAAGATGAATTTCATAAGTCCAAATAATATTCTTGACCCTCTTCCTATTTTCTAAAATAAATTTGAAACATATTTGGTTTTGAAACCAAATTCAAATTCAAAAGGGAAAAATATAAGTGTAATAAATATAAGTCCAAATTGCCCAAACAAAATATTCAAACATTCCCAAATATTCCGTTTGGAATTTAGGACATATTCTTTATTGGAAGAAAATCAAATTCAGAATCATTTGAAAAGACTGAACAAGATAGAAAAGAAAAACAGAAAAATGGATGCAGAAATCAAATAAAATGAAAAGGCCACCCACCTCCCGCAATCGCTCGGCCATGACCTCGCCCACCTCCAAATTCCAGTGAAGCAAGTCTATCAACATAGCCAACAAGCTTCACTATATGCTCACTCAACGAGGAACCCTCTTTCATCTTGCATTTGATCAGGGCCTTGGTTAATTCAAACCGTTTGGTCTTTGCCTGTTTCTTGTATAGAACTTCTAGTGACCCAATTATAAATTGAGTGGTAGATCGTTCAAAACGCTTTTGTAGTTCAGGATCCATGCAAGTTAACATGAGACAGTGGACTGCCTCATAGTCATCACTACAAGTAGTATAAGTAGCAACTTCTTTTGGTGGTACGTCCTTTGAGGGAGCATCACCTAGGGGCTGATCCAGCACGTACTCCTTACCATTCCTGAGAACAAATCTCAGGTTGTGGATCCAATCCGCATAGTTTCCACTATTTGCAGCCAACTTTTCTTTCTTAGGCATAGGGGATAAGTTGAACATATTGCAAGCCATTTAATCTACAATGATAAACACAAATAAGTTTTTAGACATAATTCATAATTAATATTGCACTAATTTATTAAAACAAATTTTAATATTAAAGTGCACTCCCACTCAAATTAATATCTCTCATAATTAATAGTGAGTGATTCAAGATCCAAGTCTAGTTCTCAGACATTGATGTGAACATCATTGATGACGAGAATTTTGACTGGTGGGCAAACTTTTGCCGATCATATCTCCATATGACTCTTGTTCATCTTTCGATGCTTTGTGCTCCGAGCTTAGAACGAGTCTGCTAGAACTTCAAGACAAAGTGTTATCTGCATACATGGTCAGATCATCCCCGTCTTACACCTCGCATCCCGTTTGTACTCATGCGGACATGACGCACACTGGAACGCTACGTGTTATAGACGGTTGCAACACTGGGAAGAGCACCTTTTAACTTGATATTTACTGTGAGAGATCATCCTAATAATTGACTACTGCGCAACCAAAGGGTGCAAACAATAAAGGGATAAACATCTCAGGCAATTCATAAAAGCATGACATGGTAAAGCCATTGGCGCGGGGAGTTCTATGATCGTCTTCAATCTTAAGTTGAAGCAACGTGACAGCCAATATTTCATTGTCATGGCAACCGTTTCAAAAACATTACCGTGGCAACCGTTTCAGAAAACGTTTCCATGGCACCAAAATCTGAAATTCTGCCGTGGCACGAAATTATAACTCCTCGTCCCGCGCCTTGGTACACCTTCTCCTTGTCGGGGTCCTCTGTGTACGTCTTGCCACCGTCACCTGTAACCTATCTCTATGATATTTACATTAAGGTCGCAATCTCATGGCTCCAGCCATCATGCCGTGACGCGTAGGCCACTTAACATTACAACATATAACCATCTCATACATAAACTCATTATCATGACGAAGGTTGTACCACATCATATGCAACCCCTGCAAAACCAAGTTAGACGCCCTCTAATCGGTTTGGCAACTTTTAATGTCTTCTAGGGTTTATGGATAAACCTAGCTACCTACATGCACACCATAAAGTGATAATCCTTATTGCTAGATTAACTTTCGGGGTGTGTGAAAGAAGAGACTTAATTAAAAATCTTGTTCCCCCACACTAAACTTCATCTAATACACGTGACCCCCTAGAAGATCATCCATCTTCATCTCGTCTTGCGTACGCGACAGTTCACTATTCTTGACTATGGTGAAGCCCAAGGAACTGTTAGCATATCGTCGACAACCAAAGCCGAGCGATTGTCAGAACCTTGTAGAAAGTGACACCATGCCGTCAATGAACTGAACCGAAGCAACACTCGACAGAAGTGTAGCAAGAACATCACCCTCACATCCACATGTAATCTAGATCACAACCTGCATCTACTCATAGAACCACTCATGATGTCAATGTTGGGAAACGTAGTAGAAAACAAAAAAAATCGCCCTACGATCACCCAGGAACAATATGAAGATGCATAACGGGTTGTGATCAGGGATCGTTACCGACTCTAGGAATGCAGTGGAAGTAGACGAGTCGGTGTAGATCGTACTTGAAGTCCCTCAAACGTTGATGATGATCCCATGAACCACCCACGAATGATCCCTCGAATGGAAGACCGAAAGCACGACCTCTCTACTTGGTTGCAAGCGTACGGTCTTCACGATCCAGCAGCGCTTTGCCGTCCAAAGCTAATCGTCGCTGGAGAATTAGAGGGAGGGGATTAGAACCACACATGGCTTCTAATTATGAGGATTAGAGGTGGCTAGGGATCGCTCTAATTAGTCACCTGGAACCAACTAGAATGTGCACTAGATCAACTAGAGGAGGCTCCAAAATTTGCGTGTCCATAAGATGGAAATCCTGTAGTATATTGCTACTTCTTGAGCTTGCGTTGGCTTTTTCCTTGAAGAGGAAAGGGTGATACAACAAAGTAGAGATAAGTATTTCCCTCAGTTTGAGAACCAATGTATCAATCCAGTAGGAGACAATGCACAAATCATCGAATACCTGCACAACAATCAAACAACTTGCACCCAACACGATAAAGGGGTTGTCAATCCCTTCACGATTACTTGAAAAAGTGAGATCTGATAGAGATAGATAAATGGTAAAGTAAATATTTTTGGTATTTTTGGTTCATAGATCGGAAAGTAAAAGATTGAAAAAATAGTAGATCTGAAACTAATATTGTAGATCGGAAACTTGTAAGATGGAAAATAGAAACTTATATGATGGAAAATAGACTCGGGGGCCATAGGTTTCACTAGAGGCTTCTCTCAAGATAGCAAATAATACGGTGGGTGAACAAATTACTGCCGAGCAATTGATAGAAAAGTGCAAAGTTATGACGATATCTAAGGCAATGATCATGAATATAGGCATCACATACGTGTCAAGTAGACCGAAACGATTATGCATCTACTACTATTACTCCACACATCGACCGACTCCTGCCTGCATCTAGAGTATTAAGTTCATGAAGAATAGAGTAAAGCATTAAGTAAGATGACATGATGTAGTGGAATTAACTCAAGCAATATGATCAAAACCCCATCTTTTTATCCTCGATGGCAACAATACAATATGTGCCTTGCTGCCCCTATTGTCACTGGGAAAGGACACCGTAAGATTGAACCCAAAGCTAAGCACTTCTCCCATTGCAAGAAAAACCAATCTAGTTGGCCAAACCAAACCGATAGTTCGAAGAGAAATACAAATATATAAAATCATGCATAAAAGAATTCAGAGAAGATTCAAATAATATCCATAGATAAGCTGATCATAAATCCACAATTCATCGGATCTCGGCAAACACACCGCAAAAAAGTATTACATTGAATATATCTTTTTTTGACAGAAAGACTGTAAGGAACCCCCTACAGTATAATTGGTGCAACAAACCCAAATTGCAAGTGCCATGCCTTGAACCTGGGTGGGTGGGAAGGCATCAGCCCCTTCCGACCACTAGGCTATGCCTTAGTCTGCTAAGGCATCGGATATATCTCCAAGAACATCGAGGAGAACATGGTATTGAGAATCAAAGAGAGAGAAAAAACCATCTAGATACTAGCTATGGACCCGTAGGTCTATGCTAAACTACTCACACTTCATCGGAAGGGCAATAGAGTTGATGTAGGAGCCCTCCATGATCGAATCCCCCTCCGGCATGGTGCCGGAAAAGGTCCCTAGATGGTATACCACGGGTATAGAAGGTTGCGGCGGTGGAGAAGTGTTTTCGTGGATGCCTCTAGTGGTTTGGGGATATTTGGGAATATATAGGCGAAAGAATTAGGCCAGGAGGGTCACGGGGGGCCCACAAGGGTGGGGGCGCCGTCCATCCTTGTGGCCGCCTCGTGGCTCCTCCGACTTCATCTGCAAATCTCTTGGTGTCTTCTGGTCCAAGAAAAATCATCGCGAAGGTTTTATTCTGCTTGGTATTCCTTTTTTGCGAAACTCGAAAACAAGGAAAAAACAGGAATTGGCACTGGGCCCTAGGTTAATAGGTTAGTCCCGAAAATAATATAAAATAGCATATTAATGCATATAAAACATCCAAAATAGATAATATAATAGCATGGAACAATCAAAAATTATAGATACATTAGAGACGTATCAAGCATCCCCAAGCTTAATTCCTGCTCGCCCTCGAGTAGGTAAATGATAAAAACAGAATTTTTGATGTGGAATTCTATCTAACATATTTATTCGTGTAATTTTCTTTATTGTGGCATGAATGTTCATATCGATAAGATTCAAAACAAAAGTTTAATATTGACATAAAAACAATAATACTTCAAGCATACTAACAAGGCAATTATGTCTTCTCAAACTAACATGGCCAAAGAAAGCTTATGCCTACAAAATCATATAGTCTGGCTATGCTCCATCTTCATCACACAAAATATTTAAATCATGCACAAACCCGATGACAAGCCAAGCAATTGTTTCATACTTTTGATGTTCTCAAACTTTTTCAACTTTCACGCAATACATAATCGTGAGCCATGGACATAGCACTATAGGTGGAATAGAATATACATGGAGGTTGTGGAGAAGACAAAAATAGGGAGATAGTCTCACATCAACTAGGTGTATCAACGGGCTATGGAGATGCCCATCAATAGATATCAATGTGAGTGAGTAGGATTACCATGCAACAAATGCACTAGAGCTATAAGTTTATGAAAGCTCAAAAGAAACTAAGTGGGTGTGCATCCAACTCGCATGCTCCCGAAGACCTAGGGAAATTTGAGGAAGCCCATCATTGGAATATACAAGCCAAGTTCTATAATGAAAAATTCCCACTAGTATATGAAAGTGACAACATAGGAGACTCTCTATCATGAAGATCATGGTGCTACTTTGAAGCACAAGTGTGGTAAAAGGATAGTAACATTGTCCCTTCTCTCTTTTCTCTCATTTTTTAAATTTGGGCCTTCTCTCATTTTCTGGCCTTTTTTTATTTTTCGCCCGGAGTCTCATCCCGACTTGTGGGGGAATCATAGTCTCCATCATCCTTTTCCTCACATGGGGCAATGCTCTAATAATGAAGATCATCACACTTTTATTTACTTACAACTCAAGAATTACAACTCGATACTTAGAACAAAATATGACTCTATATGAATGCCTCCGACAGTGTTCCGGGATGTGCAATGAATCAGGAGCAACATGTATAAAAAATGATGAAAGGTGGCTTTGCCAAAAATACGATGTCAACTACATGATCATGCGAAGCAATATGACAATGATGAAGTGTGTCATAATAAACGAAACGGTGGAAAGTTGCATGGTAATATATCTCAGAATGGCTATGGAAATGCCATAATAGGTAGGTATGGTGGATGTTTTGAGGAAGGTATATGGTGGGTTTAAGGTACCGGCAAAAGTTGCGCAGCACTAGAGAGGCTAGCAATGGTGGAAGGGTGAGAGTGCGTATAATCCATGGACTCAACATTAGTCATAAAGAACTCACATACTTATTGCAAAAATCTATTAGTTATCGAAACGAAGCACTACACGCATGCTCCTAAGGGATAGATTGGTAGGAAAAGACCATCTCTCATCCCCGACCGCCACTCATAAGGAAGACAATCAATAAATAAATCATGCTCCGACTTTATCACATAACGGTTCACCATGCGTGCATGCTACGGGAATCACAATATTTAACACAAGTATTTCTCAAATTCACAATTACTCACTAGCATGACTCTAATATCACCACCTTTATATATCAAAACAATCATAAGGAATCAAACTTCTCATAGTATTCAATGCACTTTATATGAAAGTTTTTATTATATCCCTCTTGGATGCATATCATATTAGGACTAAATTTATAGCCAAAGCAAATTACCATGTTGTTTTAAGACTCTCAAAATAATATAAGTGAAGCATGAGAGTTCAATAATTTCTATAAAATAAAACCATCGCCGTGCTCTAAAAAGATATAAGTGAAGCACTAGAGCAAAATTGCCTAGCTCAAAAGATATAAGTGAAGCACATAGAGTATTGTAATAAATCACGATTCATGCGTGTCCCTCTCAAAAGGTGTGTACATCAAGGATGATTGTGGCAAACTAAAAAGCAAATACTCATATCATACAAGACGCTCCAAGCAAAACACATATCATGTGGTGAATAAAAATATAGCCTCAAGTAAAGTTACCGATATACGAAGACGAAAGAGGGGATGCCTTCCGGGGCATCCCCAAGCTTAGTCTCTTCGTTGTCCTTGAATATTAACTTGGGGTGCCTTGGGCATCCCCAAGCTTAGGCTCTTGCCACTCCTTATTCCATAGTCCATCAAATCCTTACCCAAAACTTGAAAACTTCACAACACAAAACTCAACAGAAAATCTCATAAGCTCCGTTAGTATAAGAAAATAAATCACCACTTTTGGTACTGTTGGAACTCATTATTTCTTTATATTGGTGTAATATCTATTGTATTCCAACTTTTCCATGGTTCATACCCCCCGATACTACTCATAGAATCATCAAAATAAGCAAACAACACATAGAAAACAGAATCTGTCAAAAACAGAACAATCTGCAGTAATCTGTAACTCTCGAATACTTCTGTAACTCCAAAAATTCTGACAAATTAGGAAAACCTAAGAATTTTTTTATTAATATTCTTCAAAAATAATCATTATTTTATCACGCTTCTGTTAAAAATGATAATTGTTTTCCTGAGTGCAAAAGTTTCTGTCTTTCAACAAGATCAAATCAACTATAACCGTAAGCCATCCTAAAGGTCTTACTTGGCACAAACACTAATTAAAACAAAAAAAACCACATCTAACCAGAGACTACATGAATTATTTATTCATCATAATTGGATCTTCGAAAAAGATTAGCAAGTGGATGGGGATCCATATCAATAGATTTTTTAGCAAGCGAAGATGCAAGCAAATAAAAGGCACATGGCAACACAAGAAAACATAAGATCGAACGAAAGAAGGGCGAAGAAAAGGGAAAATCTTTTCGAAAATTGTTTTAGAAGTGGGGGAGAGGAAAACGAGAGGCAAATGGTGAATAATGTAATGCAAGAGATGAGAGTTTATGATGGGTACTTGGTATGTCTTGACATGGCATAGATCTCCCTGGCAACGGCGCCAGAAATTCTTCCTGCTACTTCTTGACCTTGCGTTGGTTTTTCCCTTGAAGAGGAAAGGGTGATGCAGCAAAGTAGAGATAAGTTTTTCCCTCAGTTTGAGAACCAAGGTATCAATCCAGTAGGAGACAACGCACAAATCACCGAATACCTGCACAAACAATCAAACAACTTGCACCCAACGCGATAAAGGGGTTATCAATCCCGTCATGGTTACTTGCAAAAGTGAGATCTGATAGAGATAAATAAACGATAAAGTAAATATTTTTGGTATTTTTTGGTTTATTGATCAGAAAGTAAAAGATTGCAAAAATAGTAGATCGGAGACTAATATTGTAGATCGGAAACTTGTAATATGGAAAATAGAAACTTATATGATGGAAAATAGACTCGGGGGCCATAGGTTTCACCAGAGGCTTCTCTCAAGATAGCAAATAATACGGTGGGTGAACAAATTACCGCCGAGCTATTGATAGAAAAGCGCAAGGTTATGACGATATCTAAGGCAATGATCATGAATATAGGCATCACGTCCATGTCAAGTAGACCGAAACGATTCTGCATCTACTACTATTACTCCACACATCGATCGACTCCTGCCTGCATCTAGAGTATTAAGTTCATGAAGAACAGAGTAACGCATTAAGTAAGATGACATGATGTAGAGGAATTAACTCAAGCAATATGATCAAAACCCCATCTTTTTATCCTTGATGGAAACAATACAATATGTGCCTTGCTGCCCCTACTGTCACTGGGAAAGGACACTACAAGATTGAACCCAAAGCTAAGCACTTCTCCCATTGCAAGAAAAACCAATCTAGTTGGCCAAACCAAACCGATAGTTCGAAGAGAATGACAAAGATATCAAATCATGCATAAAAGAATTCAGAGAAGATTCAAATAATATTCATAGATAAGCTGATAAGAAATCCACAATTCATCGGATCTCGGCAAACACGCCGCAAACACACTGCAAAAAAAGTATTACATCGAATAGATCTCCTAGAACATCGAGGAGAACATGGTATTGAGAATCAAAGAGAGAGAAGAAGCCATCTAGCTACTAGCTATGGACCCGTAGGCCTATGGTAAACTACTCACGCTTCATCGGAAGGGCAATAGAGTTGATGTAGAAGCCCTCCGTGATTGAATCCCCCTCCGCAGGGTGCCGGAAAAGGTCCCTAGTGTTGGGGAACGCAATAATTTCAAAAAATTTCCTACGCACATGCAAGATCTATCATGGTGATGCATAGAAACGAGAGGGGAAGAGTGTTATCAACGTACCCTCGTAGACCGTAAGCGGAAGCGTTATGACAATGCGGTTGATGTAGTCGAACGTCTTCATGATCCGACCGATCCTAGCATCTAAAGTACGGCACCTCCGCGATCTGCACACGTTCGGTTCGGTGACGTCCCACGAACTCTTGATCCAGCTGAGTGTCGAGGGAGAGCTTTGTCAGCACGACGGCATGATGGCGGTGATGATGAAGCTACCAGAACAAGGCTTCGCCTAAGCACTGCAACGATATGACCGAGGTGGATTATGGTGGAGGGGGGCACCGCACACGGCTAAGACAATTGTCAACTTGTGTGTCCATGGGGTGCCCCCTCCCCCGTATATAAAGGAGTGGAGGAGGGGGAGGGCTGGCCCTCTATGGCGCGCCCTGGAGGAGTCCTACTCCCACAGGGAGTAGGATTTCCCCCCTTCCCTAGTTGGACTAGGAGAGGAAGGAAGGGGGAGGAAGGAGGAAGGAAAGGGGGGCCGGCCCCCACCCAATTCGTATTGGGCTTGGGGGGCACGCCCCCTCCTAGGCTTCCTTCTCCTCTCTCCCACTAAGGCCCAATAAGGCCCATATACTTCCCGGGGGTTCTGGTAACCTCCTGGTACTCCAGTATATTCCCGAACTCACCCGGAACCATTCCGATGTCCAAACATAGGATTCCAATATATCAATCTTTATGTCTCAACCATTTCGAGACTCCTCGTCATGCCCGTGATCACATCCGGGACTCCGAACAAACTTCGGTACATCAAAACACATAAACTCATAATATCGATCGTCACCGAACGTTAAGCGTGCGGACCCTACGGGTTCGAGAACTATGTAGACATGACCGAGACTCATCTCCGGTCAATAAACAATAGCGGAACCTGGATGCTCATATTGGTTCCTACATATTCTACGGAGATCTTTATCGGTCAAACCGCATAACAACATACGTCGTTCCCTTTGTCATCGGTATGTTACTTGCCCGAGATTCGATCGTCGGTATCTCAATACCTAGTTCAATCTCATTGTCGGCAAGTCTCTTTACTCGTTCCGTAATGCAACATCCCGTAACTAACTTATTAGTCACATTGCTTGCAAGGCTTATAGTGATGTGCATTACCGAGAGGGCCCAGAGATACCTCTCCGATACACGGAGTGACAAATCCTAATCTCGATCTATGCCAACTCAACAAACACCATCGGAGACAGCTGTAGAGCATCTTTATAGTCACCTAGTTACGTTGTGATGTTTTATAGCACACTAAGTGTTCCTCCGATATTCGGGAGTTGCATAATCTCATAGTCATAGGAACATGTATAAGTTATGAAGAAAGCAATAGCAGTAAACTAAACGTTCATCGTGCTAAGCTAACGGATGGGTCAAGTCAATTGCATCATTCCCTAATGATGTGATTCCGTTCATCAAATGACAACTCTTTGTCCATGGCTATGAAACTTAACCATCTTTGATTAACGAGCTAGTCAAGTAGAGGCATACTCGTGACACTCGGTTTGTCTATGTATTCACACATCTACCAAGTTTCCGGTTAGTACAATTCTAGCATGAATAATAAACATTTATCATGATATAAGGAAATATAAACAACAATTTTATTATTGCCTCTAGGGCATATTTCCTTCAGTCTCCCACTTGCACTAGAGACAATAATCTAGATTACATTGTGATGATTCTAACACCCATGGAGTCTTGGTGCTGATCATGTTTTGCTCGTGAGAGAGGCTTAGTCAACGGGTCTGTAACATTCAGATCCGTATGTATCTTGCAAAACTCTATGTCTCCCTCCTTGACTTGATCGCGGATGGAATTGAAGCGTCTCTTGACGCGCTTGGTTCTCTTGTGAAATCTGGATTCCTTTGCCAAGGTAATTGCACCAGTATTGTCACAAAAGATTTTCATTGGACCTGATGCACTAGGTATGACACCTAGATCGGATATGAACTCCTTCATACATAATCCTTCATTTGTTGCTTCCGAAGCAGCTATGTACTTCGCTTCACATGTAGATCCCGCCACGACGCTCTGCTTGGAACTGCACCAACTGATAGCTCCACCATTTAATAAAAATACGTATCCGGTTTGTGACTTAGAGTCATCCGGATCAGTGTCAAAGCTTGCATCGATGTAACCGTTTACGACGAGTGCTACCTCTTGAGCTTGCGTTGGATTCCCCCGAAGAGGAAAGGATGATGCAGCAGAGTAGCGTAAGTATTTCCCTCAGTTTTTGAGAACCAAGGTATCAATCCAGTAGGAGGCCACGCTCAAGTCCCTCGTACCTGCACAAAACGATAGCTACTCGCAACCAACGCAATTAGGGGTTGTCAATCCCTTCACGGTCACTTATGAGAGTGAGATCTGATAGATATAATTGTTGGAAATATGCCCTAGAGGAAATAATAAATTGGTTATTATTATATTTCCTTGTTCATGATAATCGTTTATTATCCATGCTAGAATTGTATTAATAGGAAACTCAGATACATGTGTGGATACATAGAAAACACCATGTCCCTAGTAAGCCTCTAGTTGACTAGCTCGTCGATCAATAGATGGTTATGGTTTCCTGACCATGGACATTAGATGTCGTTGATAACGGGATCACATCATTAGGATAATAATGTGATGGACAAGACCCAATCCTAAGCCTAGCACATAGATCGTGTAGTTCGTATGCTAAAGCTTTTTCAAACGTCAAGTATCATTTCCTTAGACCATGAGATTGTGCAACTCCCGTATACCGTAGGAGTGCTTTGGGTGTGCCAAACGTTACAATGTAACTGGGTGGCTATAAAGGTACACTACAGGTATCTCCGAAAGTGTCTATTGTGTTGGCACGAATCGAGACTGGGATTTGTCACTCCGTGTAAATGGAGATGTATCTCTGGGCCCACTCGGTAGGACATCATCATAATGTGCACAAGGTGACCAAGGGGTTGATCACGGGATGATGTGTTACGGAACGAGTAAAGAGACTTGCCGGTAACGAGATTGAACAAGGTATCGGAATACCGACGATCGAATCTCGGGCAAGTACTATACCGGAAAGACAAAGGGAATTGTATACGGGATTGATTGAATCCTTGACATTGTGGTTCATCCGATGAGATCATCGTGGAACATGTGGGAGCCAACATGGGTATTCAGATCCCGCTGTTGGTTATTGGCCGGAGAGGTGTCTCGGTCATGTCTACATGTCTCCCGAACCCGTAGGGTCTACACACTTAAGGTTTGATGACGCTAGCGTTATAGGGAATAGATGTGCATGGTTACCGAATGTTGTTCGGAGTCCTGGATGAGATCTCGGACATCACAAGGAGTTCCGGAATGGTCCGGAGGTAAAGAATTATATATGGGAAGTCCTGGTTTGGTCACCGGAAAAGTTTCGGGTTTTATCGGTAATGTACCGGGACCACTGGGAGGGTCCCGGTGGTCCACCAAGTGGGGCCACCAGCCCCGGAGGGCTGCATGGGCCAAGTGTGGGAGGGGACCAGCCCCAGGTGGGCTGGTGCGCCCCCCCACAAGGGCCCAAGGCGCCAAGGGTTTGGGGAGGGGGCGCCTCCACCTAGATTGGGGGGCAAGTTTCCCCCTCTCCCTCCCCTTGGCCGCCACCCTAGATGAGTTTGGGGCTGCCGTACCCCTTGGGGTGGAAACCCTAAAGGGGGCGCACCCCCTCCCTCTCCCCTATATATACTTGAGGACTTTGGGGCTGCCAACACATGAGTTTTGACCTCTCCATGGCGCAGCCCTGCTTCTCTCCCTCCTCCTCTCCCACGGTGCTTGGCGAAGCCCTGCAGGATTGCCACGCTCCTCCACCACCACCACACCGTCGTGCTGCTGCTGGACGGAGTATTCCCCAACCTCTCCCTCTCCCCTTGCTGGATCAAGGCATGGGAGACGTCACGGGGCTGTACGTGTGTTGAACGCGGAGGCGCCGTTGTTTGGCGCTTAGATCGGAATCAACCGCGATCTGAATCGCTACGAGTACGACTCCTTCATCCGCGTTCTTGCAACACTTCCGCTTAGCGATCTACAAGGGTATGTAGATGCACTCTCCTTCCCCTCGTTGCTAGATTACTCCATAGATTGATCTTGGTGATGCGTAGAAAATTTTGAATTTCTGCTACGTTTTCCAACAGTGGCATCATGAGCTAGGTCTATGCGTAGTTTCTATGCACGAGTAGAACACAAGTTGTGGGCGTCGATTTTGTCAATTTACTTGCCGTTACTAGTCTTATCTTGATTCGGCGGCATCGTGGGATGAAGCGGCCCAGACCGACCTTACACGTACTCTTACGTGAGACTGGTTCCACCGACTGACATGCACTAGTTGCATAAGGTGGCTAGCGGGTGTCTGTCTCTCCCACTTTAGTCGGATCGGATTCGATGAAAAGGGTCCTTATGAAGGGTAAATAGAAATTGGCATATCACGTTGTGGTTTTTCACGTAGGTAAGAAACGTTCTTGCTAGAAACCTATAGCAGCCCGTAAAAACTTGCAACAACAATTAGAGGACGTCTAACTTGTTTTTGCAGCATATGCCTTGTGATGTGATATGGCCAAAAGGATGTGATGAATGATATATGTGATGTATGAGATTGATCATGTTCTTGTAATAGGAATCACGACTTGCATGTCGATGAGTATGACAACCGGCAGGAGCCATAGGAGTTGTCTTAATTTATTTATGACCTGCGTGTCAACATAAACGTCATGTAATTACTTTACTTTATTGCTAATGCGTTAGCCATAGTAGTAGAAGTAATAGATGACGAGACATCTTCAAGAAGACACGATGATGGAGATCATGATGATGGAGATCATGGTGTCATGCTGGTGACAACGATGATCATGGAGCCCCGAAGATGGAGATCAAGAGGAGCAAAATGATACTGGCCATATCATGTCACTATTTGATTGCATGTGATGTTTATCATGTTTTACATCTTATTTGCTTAGAACGACGGTAGCTTAAATAAGATGATCCCTCACTAAAATTTCAAGAAAGGTGTTCCCCCTAACTGTGCACCGTTGCGAAGGTTCGTTGTTTCGAAGCACCACGTGATGACCGGGTGTGATAGATTCTAACGTTCGAATACAACGGGTGTTGATGAGCCTAGCATGTACATACATGGCCTCGGGACACATGCGAAACACTTAGGTTGACTTGATGAGCCTAGCATGTACAGACATGGCCTCGGAACACGGAAGACCGAAAGGTCGAGCATGAGTCGTATAGAAGATACGATCAACATGAAGATGTTCACCGATGTTGACTAGTCCGTCTCACGTGACGATCAGACACAGCCTAGTTGACTCGGATCATGTTTCACTTAGATGACTAGAGGGATGTCTATCTGAGTGGGAGTTCATTAAAAATTTTGATTAGATGAACTCAATTATCATGAACATAGTCTAAATTGTCTTTGCAAATATGTTGTAGATAAATAGCTCATGTTGTAGCTCCCTGTTTCAAATACGTTCCTAGAGAAAGATTAAGTTGAAAGATATTGTAAGCATTGATGCGGACTAGGTCCGTAGTCCAAGGAGTGTCCTCACTGCTACACAGAAGGCTTACGTCTTTGATGTACCACTCGATGTGCAATCCCCTACAACGTCGTTTGTGGATGTTGTGAACACCTGACAGACATGTCCTGATGACTACTTGATAGTTTAGTGCACCATACTTTACGGCTTAGAATCGGGATTCCAATGACGTTTTGAACACCATAGAACATATGAGATGTTCCAAGAGCTGAAATTGAGATTTCAGGCTCATGCCCGTGTTGAGAGGTATGAGACCTCCGACAAGTTCTTTTGCCAACAAGATGGAGGAGAATGGCTCAGCTAGTGAGCATGTGCTCAGAATGTCTGGGTGCTACAATCACTTAAATCAAGTGGGAGTTAAACTTCCAGACAAGATAGTGATTGATAGAGTTCTCTAGACAGTGTCACTAAGCTACTAGATCTTCGTGATGAACTATGGCATGCAAGGGATGGAGTTGATCCTGGAGCTGTTCGCGGTGCTTAAGACCGCAAAAGGTAGAAATCAAAGAAGGAGCATCAAGTGTTGATGGTTTAACAAGACCACTAGTTTCAAGAAGGGCAAGGGCTAGAAGGGAAACTTCATGGATGGCAAACCAGTTGCCGCTCCAGTGAAGGAACCCAAGGTTGAACCCAAACCCGAGACTAAGTGCTTCTATTGTAAGGGGAACGGTCACTAGTAGCGGAATTACCCCAAATGCTTGGTAGATAAGAAGGCTGGCAACTTCAACAAAGTATATACATGTTATTAATGTGTACCTCATCAGTACTCCTGGTAGCACCTAGGTATTGGATACCAGTTCAATTGCTATTATTGGTGACTTGAAGCAAAAGCTATGGACTAAACGGAGACTGGCTGAGGGCGAGGTGACGATGTGTGTTGGAAGTGTTTCCAAAGTTGATGAGATCACCATCGCACGCTCCATCTACCTTCGGGATTAGTATTGAACCTAGATAAATGTTATCAAGTGTATACGTTGAGCATGAATATGATTAGATCATGTTCAGTGCAATACGGTCATTCATTTAAGTTAGAGAATAATGGTTATTCTATTTACATGAATGATACCTTTCATGGTCATGCACCCTATGTGAATGGTTCATTGAATCTCGGTCGTGGTGATACACATGTTCACGCCAAAAGATGTAGAGTTAATAATGATAGTACCACTTTCTCGTGGCACTGCCGCTTAGGTCATATTGGCGTAAGATGCATGAAGAAACTTCATGTCGATGGATGTTTGGAGTCACTTGATTTTGAATCACTTGACACATGCGAGCCATGCCTCATGGGCAGGATGACTAAGACCCCGTTTTCAGGTACAATGAAACGGGCAAGTGACTTGTTGGAAATCATGCATGCTGATGTGTGTGATCCAATGAGAATTGAAGCGTGCGGTGGATATCGCTATTTTCTCATCTTCACTAACGATTTGGGTAGATATAGGTATATCTACTTAATGAAGCACAAGTCTGAAACATTTGAAAAGTTCAAGCGATTTCAGAGTGAAGTTAAGAATCATCATAACAATAAGATCATGTTCCTACGATCTGATCAAAAGGGGATTTTCTGAGTTATGAGTTTGGCAATCACTTAAGACATTGTGGAATTGTTTCACAGTTGAAGCCACCTGGAACACCACAAGGTAATGGTGTGTCCGGACGTCGTAATCGAACACTATGAGATATGGTGCGATCTATGATGTCTCTTACCAATCTACCGTTTTCATTTTGAGGTTATGCGTTAGAGACAGCTGCATTCACTTTAGATAGGACACCATCTAAGTCCGTTGAGACGATGTCGTATGAACATTGGTTTGGCAAGAAACCAAAGTTGTCGTTTCTTAATGTTTGGGGCTGCGATGCTTAAGGCTTCAGCCGGAGAAGCTCGAACCCAAAGCGGACAAACACATCTTCATAGGATACCCAAAGGTGACAGTAGGGTATACCTTCTATCTCAGATCCGAGGGCAAATTGTTTGTCGCTAAGAACGGGTCCTTTCTCGAGAAGGAGTTTCTCTCGAAAGAATTGAGTGGGAGGAAGATAGAACTTGATGAGGTTGTCGAACCTTTACTTCAACCAGAGAGTGATGCAACACAGAAAGATGTTTTCTGTGGCGCCTACGTCTGTTGAATAGGAAGTTAATGATAGTGATCATGAAGCTTCGGATCAAGTTGCTATCGAACCTCGTAGGTCGACAAGGATATGTACTACTCCTGAGTGGTACGGTAATCCTGTCTTAGATATCATGTTGTTAGACAACAATGAACCTACGAGCTATGGAGAAGCGATGGTGGGCCCGTATTCCGACAAATGGTTAGAAGCCATGAAATCCGAGATAGGATCCATATATCAGAACAAAGTATGGACTTTGGTGGACTTGCCCGATGATCGGCAAGCCATTGAGATAAATGGATCTTTAAGAAGAAGACGGACGTGGGCGGTAATGTTACCGTCTATGAAGCTCGACTTGTGGGAAAGAGTCTTTTCACAAGTTCAAGGAGTTGACTACGATGAGAATTTCTCACCCGTAGCGATGCTTAAGTCCGTCGGAATCATGTTAGCATTAGCTGTATTTTTCGATTATGAAATCTTACAGATGGATGTCAAAACAAGTTTTCTTACCAGTTTTCGTAAGAAAAGTTGTATGTGATACAATAAAGGTTTTGTCGATCCTAAGGATGCTAAAAGGTATGCTGGCTCCAGCAATCCTTCTATGGACTAGAGCAAGCATCTCGGAATCGGAATATATGTTTTGATGGAGTGATCAAAGCTTTTAGGTTTATACAATGTTTGTTAGAAACTTGTATTTACAAGAAAGTGAGTGGGAGCACTACAACATTTCTGATAAGTATATGTGGATGACATATTGTTGATCCGAAATAATGTAGGAATTTCTGGAAAGCATAAACGGTTGTTTGAAGAGTGATTTTCAAAGGAAGACCTGGATAAAGCTGCTTACATATTGGGCATCAAGATCTATAGAGATAGATCAAGACGCCTGATGATACTTTCAAAGAACGCACACCTTGACATGTTTTTGAAGGAGTTCAAAATAGATCAGTCAAAGAAGGGGTTCTTACCTGAGTTGTAAGGTGTGAAGTTGAGTAAGACTCAAAGATTGACCACGGCAGAAGAAAGAGGAAGGACGAAGGTCGTCCCCTATGCTTTTGTCATAGGCTCTATACGGTATGCCATGCTGAGTACCACACCTGATGTGTGCCTTGCCACATGTCTGGCAAGAGGGTACAAAGGTGATCTAGGAGTAGATCACCAGATAGCGGTCAAAATTATCCTTAGAGGAATAAGGAAATGTTTCTCGGTTATGGAGGTGATAAATAGTTCGACATAAAGAGTTACGTCGATGCAAGCTTAACACCTATCCGGATAGCTCTGAGTAGAGATACCGGATACGTATAATGGAGCAATAATTTGGAATAGCTCCAAGTGGAACGTGGTAGCAGCATCTACGATATAAAGTTTTGCGAAATACATATGGATCTGAATATGGCAAGACCCGTTGACTACAACCTCTCTCACAAGCATAACATGATCAAACCCATAACTCATTGAGTATTAATCACATAGTGATGTGAACTAGATTAGTGACTCTAGTAAACTCTTGGATGTTGGTCACATGGCGATGTGACCTGTGAGTGTTAATCACATGGCGATGTGAACTAGATTATTGACTCTAGTGCAAGTGGGAGACTGTTGGAAATATGCCCTAGAGGCAATAATAAATTGGTTATTATTATATTTCCTTGTTCATGATAATCGTTTATTATCCATGCTAGAATTGTATTGATAGGAAACTCAGATACATGTGTGGATACATAGACAACACCATGTCCCTAGTAAGCCTCTAGTTGACTAGCTCGTTGATCAATAGATGGTTACGGTTTCCTGACCATGGACATTGGATGTCGTTGATAACGGGATCACATCATTAGGAGAATGATGTGATGGACAAGACCCAATCCTAAGCCTAGCACAAAGATCGTGTAGTTCGTATGCTAAAGCTTTTCTAATGTCAAGTATCATTTCCTTAGACCATGAGATTGTGCAACTCCCGGATACCGTAGGAGTGCTTTGGGTGTGCCAAACGTCACAACGTAACTGGGTGGCTATAAAGGTACACTACAGGTATCTCCGAAAGTGTCTGTTGGGTTGGGCACGAATCGAGACTGGGATTTGTCACTCCGTGTAAACGGAGAGGTATCTCTGGGCCCACTCGGTAGGACATCATCATAATGTGCACAAGGTGACCAAGGGGTTGATCACGGGATGATGTGTTATGGAACGAGTAAAGAGACTTGCCGGTAACGAGATTGAACAAGGTATCGGAATACCGACGATCGAATCTCGGGCAAGTACTATACCGGAAAGACAAAGGGAATTGTATACGGGATTGATTGAATCCTTGACATCGTGGTTCATCCGATGAGATCATCGTGGAACATGTGGGAGCCAACATGGGTATTCAGATCCCGCTGTTGGTTATTGGCCGGAGAGGTGTCTCGGTCATGTCTACATGTCTCCCGAACCCGTAGGGTCTACACACTTAAGGTTTGATGACGCTAGGGTTATAGGGAATAGATGTGCGTGGTTACCGAATGTTGTTCGGAGTCCTGGATGAGATCTCGGACATCACGAGGAGTTCCGGAATGGTCCGGAGGTAAAGAATTATATATGGGAAGTCCTGTTTTGGTCACCGGAAAAGTTTCGGGTTTTATCGGTAATGTACCGGGACCACCGGGAGGGTCCCGGTGGTCCACCAAGTGGGGCCACCAGCCCTGGAGGGCTGCATGGGCCAAGTGTGGGAGGGGACCAGCCCCAGGTGGGCTGGTGCGCCCCCCCACAAGGGCCCAAGGCGCCTAGGGTTTGGGGAGGGGGCGCCTCCACCTAGCTTGGGGGGCAAGTTTCCCCCTCTCCCTTCCCTTGGCCGCCACCCTAGATGGGTTTGGGGCTGCCGCACCCCTTGGGGTGGAAACCCTAAAGGGGGCGCACCCCCTCCCTCTCCCCTATATATACTTGAGGACTTTGGGGCTGCCAACACATGAGTTTTGACCTCTCCATGGCGCAGCCCTGCTTCTCTCCCTCCTCCTCTCCCGCGGTGCTTGGCGAAGCCCTGCGGGATTGCCACGCTCCTCCACCACCACCACGCCGTCGTGCTGCTGCTGGACGGAGTCTTCCCCAACCTCTCCCTCTCCCCTTGCTGGATCAAGGCATGGGAGACATCACCGGGCTGTACGTGTGTTGAACGCGGAGGCGCCATTGTTCGGCGCTTAGATCGGAATCAACCGCGATCTGAATCGCTACGAGTACGACTCCTTCATCCGCGTTCTTGCAACACTTCCGCTTAGCGATCTACAAGGGTATGTAGATGCACTCTCCTTCCCCTCGTTGCTAGATTACTCCATAGATTGATCTTGGTGATGCGTAGAAAATTTTGAATTTCTGCTACGTTTTCCAACAATAATATTTTTGGTATTTTTGGTATAGAGATGCAAAGTGAAAAGTAAAAGGCAAAGTAAAAAGCAAAGCAATATTAAAGTGATGGAGATTGATATGATGAGAATAGACCCGGGGGCCATAGGTTTCACTAGTGGCTTCTCTCAAGAACATAAGTATTCTACGGTGGGTGAACAAATTACTGTTGAGCAATTGACAGAATTGAGCATAGTTATGATAATATCTAGGCATGATCATGTATATAGGCATCACATCCGTGACAAGTAGACCGAAACGATTCTGCATCTACTACTATTACTCCACTCATCGACCGCTATCCAGCATGCATCTAGAGTATTAAGTTAAAAACAGAGTAACGCTTTAAGCAAGATGACATGATGTAGAGAGATAAATTCATGCAATATGAAATCAACCCCATCTTCTTATCCTCGATGGCAACGATGCAATACGTGCCTTGCTGCCCCTTCTGTCACTGGAAAAGGACACCGCAAGATCGAACCCAAAGCTAAGCACTTCTCCCATGGAAAGAACTACCAATCTAGTTGGCTAAACCAAACGGATAATTCGAAGAGACTTGCAAAGATAACCAATCATACATAAAAGAATTCAGAGAAGATTCAAATATTATTCATAGATAGACTTGATCATAAACCCACAATTCATCGGTCTCAACAAAAACACCACAAAAAGAAGAAGATTACATCGAATAGATCTCCACAAGAGAGGGGGAGAACTTTGTATTGAGATCCAAAAAGAGAGAAGAAGTCATCTAGCTAATAACTATGGACCTGAAGGTCTGAGGTAAACTACTCACACTTCATCGGAGAGGCTATGGTGATGTAGAAGCCCTCCGTGATGACGGCCCTCTCCGACGGAGCTCCGGAACAGGCCCCAAGATGGGATCTCGTGGATACAGAAAGTTGCGGCGGTGGAATTAGGTTTTTGGCTCCGTCCCCGTTCATTTGGGGGTATGTAGGTATATATAGGAGGAAGAAGTACGTCGGTGGAGCTTCGGTGGGCCCACGAGGGTGGGGGCGCGCCTGGGGGTATAGGGCGCGCCCCCTACCTCGTGCCCACCTCGAAGCTTCCTTGGCGTAGGGTCCAAGTCTCCTGGGTCATATTCGGGAAGAAAATCACGTTCCAGAAAGGTTTATTATGTTTGAACTCCGTTTGATATTCCGTTTCTTCGAAACACTAAAATAGGCAAAAAACAACAATTCTGGGCTGGGCCTTCGGTTAATAGGTTAGTCCCAAAAATAATATAAAAGTGGAAAATAAAGCCCAATATAGTCCAAAACTGTTGATAATATAGCATGGATCAATAAAAAATTATAGATATGTTGGAGACGTATCAGGCATCCCCAAGCTTAATTCTTGCTCGTCCTCGAGTAGGTAAATGATAAAAAGAGAATTTTTGATGCGGAGTGCTACTTGGCATAATTTCAATGCAAATCTTCTTAATTGTGATATGAATATTCAGATTCGAAAGATTCAAGACAAAAGTTTATATTGACATAAAATAATAATACTTCAAGCATACTAACAAAGCAATTATGTCTTCTCAAAATAACATGGCCAAAGAAAGTTATCCCTACAAAATCATATAGTCTGGCTATGCTCTATCTTCACCACATAAAGTATTTAAATCATGCACAACCCCGATGAGAAGCCAAGCAATTGTTTCATACTCTAAAATTTTCAAAACTTTTTCAATCTTCACGCAATACATGAGCGTGAGCCATGGATATAGCACTATATGTGGAATAGAATGGTGGTTGTGGAGAAGACAAAAAGAGGGGAAGATAGTCTCACATCAACTAGGCGTATCAACGGGCTATGGAGATGCCCATCAATAGATATCAATGTGAGTGAGTAGGGATTGCCATGCAACAGATGCACTAGAGCTATAAATATATGAAAGCTCATCAAAAGAAACTAAGTGGGTGTGCATCCAACTTTCTTGCTCACGAAGACCTAGGGCATTCTGAGGAAGCCCATCATTGGAATATACAAGCCAAGTTCTATAATGTAAAATTCCCACTAGTATATGAAAGTGACATAACGAGAGACTCTCTATCATGAAGATCATGGTGCTACTTTGAAGCACAAGTGTGGTAAAAGGATAGTAACATTGTCCCTTCTCTCTTTTTCTCTCTCTCTCTATCTTTTTTTTATTTGGGACTTTTCTCCTTTTTTTATGGCCTTTTTTCTTTTTATTTTTATTTTTCGTCCGGAGTCTCATCCCGACTTATGGGGGAATCATAGTCTCCATCATTCTTTCCTCACTTGGGACAATGCTCTAAAAATGATGATCATCACACTTTTATTTTTCTTACAACTTAACAACTCGATACTTAGAACAAAATATGACTCTATATGAATGCCTCCGGCGGTGTACCGGGATGTGCAATGAATCAAGAGTGACATGTATGAAAGAATTATGAACGGTGGCTTTGCCACAAATACGATGTCAACTACATGATCATGCTAGCAATATGACAATGATGGAGCGTGCCATAATAAACGGAACGGTGGAAAGTTGCATGGCAATATATCTCAGAATGGCTATGGAAATGCCATGATAGGTAGGTATGGTGGCTGTTTTGAGGAAGGTATATGGTAGGTGTATGATACCGGCGAAAAGTGTGCGGTATTAGAGAGGCTAGCAATGGTGGAAGGATGGGAAAAAGTGCATATAATCCATGGACTCAACATTAGTCATAAAGAACTCATATACTTATTGCAAAAATCTAGAAGTTATCAAAGCAAAGTATTAAGCGCATGCTCCTAGGGGGATATATTGGTAGGAAAAGACCATCGCTCATCCCCGACCGCCACTCATAAGGAAGACAATCAATAAATAAATCATGCTCCGACTTCATCACATAACGGTTCACCATACGTGCATGCTACGGGAATCACAAACTTTAACACAAGTATTCTTTAAATTCACAACTACTCAACTAGCATGACTCTAATATTGTCACCTCCATATCTCAAAACAATTATCATGCTTCAATCTTTTCTTAGTATTCAATGCACTCAAAAGAAAGTTTCACAAATCTTGAATACCAAGCATATTATTATTAAGCAAATTACCATGCTATTAAGAGACTCTCAAAATAATTTAAGTGAAGCATGAGAGATCAATAGTTTCTTTAAAACAAATCCACCACCGTGCTCTTAAAAGATCTAAGTGAATCACATAGAGCAAAATTATAACGCTCAAAAGATATAAGTGAAGCACATAGAGCAAAACTACATAGCTCAAAAGATATAAGTGAAGCACATAGAGTATTCTATCAAATTTTAATTCATGTATGGATCTCTCAAAAGGTGTGTACAGAAAGGATGATTGTGGCACACTAACAACCAAATACACAAATAATAGAAGACGCTCCAAGCAAAACACATATCATGTTGGTGAATAAAAATATAGCTCCAAGTAAATTACCGATGGAAGTGGATGAAAGAGGGGATGCCTTCCGAGGCATCCCCAAGCTTTGACTTTTTGGTGTCCTTGGATTATCTTGGGGGTGCCATGGGCATCCCCAAGCTTAGGCTCTTGCCACTCCTTGTTCCATAATCCATCACAAGAATTCACCCAAAACTTGAAAACTTCACAACACAAAACTCAATAGAAATCTCGTGAGCTCCGTTAGAGAAAGAAAACAAAAGACCACTTCAAGGTACTGTAATTAACTCATTCTTTATTTATATTGGTGTTAAACCTACTGTATTCCAACTTCTCTATGGATTATAAACTATTTTACTAACCATAGATTCATCAAAATAAGCAAACAACACACGAAAAACAGAATCTGTCAAAAACAGAACAGTCTGTAGTAATCTGTAACTAACGCAAACTTCTGGAACCC